>NW_022639645.1:414648-424329 GCF_010583005.1 Odontomachus brunneus
GAGAGAGAGAGAGAGAGAGAGAGAGAGAGAGAGAGAGAGAGAGAGAAAAGAATAGAATCTTTCGTAATATTATTGTGCATTGAAATCAAGATTAGTTAAATTAACGCGGCAATGACACGCTTAAACCCGTTTTGGTTGCCTTGGTAGAAATATATGCAGTTTGCGTAGACAGCTGCCTAGCTATCTACTATGAATGCATTTTCATTCGTTGTGAAAATACTGCGTAGGAACTGGGCAAGAATACGGTAGAGTCTTATCCAGTGGTTGTAGCAATTTATTGTACAATACGTGGACCGATTCTTCCGCAGACATAGTATCAATGATATTAATTCAGAGTTTTATGATGTGCACGTAGTGTCTACCGTGAATAAATTTGAAACATATTTACTTATATTGTTAGAAGAGAGCTTAACGTCGCGTGAACAATGAGTGAACGCGTAAGAAAGCACAGAGCAAGGAAAGGAAAATTGGGGGAAATAAAGTTGACGGTATTAAGCTCTGTGAGATGACAACCAGAGTTAGAAGTGAAAGTGAGCAAGAGACAAAAATGGAATATAATACAGACTTTCGTTGCGGTGAAATTGCATCAAACTATTCTGATGGTAATGATACAAGTGAAAACTGTCATGATAACTCAGACTCAGAACTTGATAAAATATCAATAACAAATATCAACAATTTATTATGCTACGTATATTGTACGATGTATTTGCGGAGGGAGCGATAATTTCGCTTTATTGGGAATATCGGAGAATACGATAAGATATAATTAATAATTCGGCAAGGATATATAATTAGGATGTATAATTAGCAATAATTAGGAAGAACAAAATCTTTCGTGTGTGTAGTGTTATTATTAGTACGCAACAAAAAGAAAATATTTAATCATGTGTTTAAAGCGGCACGTAACTTTTATCTTTGTTAATTCTTTTATCTTTGTTAATTTGTTATGCTCTACATATTTTTTGCACAGAATATTTGCGATAATTCCGCTTCCCCTTGGGAATACCGCAGGATGCGATAAGATATATTAATTCGGCTGCAGGAAGCAATGAAATCTTTCATAATACTCTTGTGTTACCGTTAGCGCGATAGCAAAAAAGTGATCATCGACTGTTCCCTTTTCTGCTGTTGTTAACATGCTATAATGTGTGAATATAAGAAAACGCGCGATTATTATAAAAAAAGTGTTATAATCCGAGACTAACAGAACATATAGTCGCATTTCTTGGGCTGAACGCTGGCCTCGACGCGGAGTAATTAAGTAAAGCGCTGTGAAGCATTTATCCGAATGATTCGCCGTTGGCGTGACCTATCAACGCATCGCAATAATTGTTTACAATTCAATCGTTACATCAGGAAAATGTATGCATATTCTGCATATTCGAATATTTACGTCTTGACACGTCGCGATTGCGTTTCACTTCTTATCGTTGATATTGCGAGTATTACATGTGCTTTTTAATCCGATTAACAGCGCGGAGATGAGGAACCAAACGCATGGTAATGCGTTATGTTCAAGTTTACAGTTGTTAATATAGCTTTTTTGGGGAAATTTCTGTGATATAAATAAGGACAATGTTCGTGCCTGTATCACGGAAGTCTTTTCTTTCGAGAAATAACAAATTCCCACGACTTGCATTACGATACTTCGACATTGATATCTAAAGAATCGATATTTTTCGAACGAGATTTTTCTAATAATTGCGCAAAAGTTTCGCTTTATCGTTATTTCTGATCGATTCGATCTATTCGATTCGATTCGATCGAAAAAGAACTCGACATATGCTTTGTTATTTTCTGCAGGATATAATTCGACGTTGATATCTAAAAATGTACGTCTAGATGATCATGGAATTTGTTCAGGATTTTTTTAACGGTTGCGCGAAGATATCGCAGTTTTATCGTTATCTTTGAAAGACAAAAAATGAAGCTTTATCGCACGATGTAATTATTCGACGTTAATATTTAAAAAATGCATGTCTGGACTGCCATATCTTAGGATTTTTTCGAGATTTTTCTAACGTTTGTATGAAAGTATCGCAGTTTTATTGTTATTTGATTGTTTAAAAAATAAAAAATTCGTGAATGCTTTATTATTTCTCGCAGGATACAATTGTATCAACATCGAATAATTATTCAACGTTGGTATTTAAAAAATACCAATGTCGGCAATTTTGAAATTTTTTTAACAGTTGTGCGAAAATATTGCAGCTTTATTATCATTCGACCGTCTGAAAAATAAAAAAATTCGTGAATAATGCTTTGTTATTTCTCGTAGAATATAATTATTCTATTTGATATTTAAAAAATGCATCTGGATGATTTGTTTGGAATTTGTTTGGAATTTTTCTAACGGTTGTGCGAAAGTTTTGCAGATTTATCGTTATTTGACCGCCTGGGAAACAAAAAATTCGCATGAGCAATGCTTTATTACTTCTCCCAGAATATAATTATTCGACGTTGATATTTAAAAAACGCGTGTCTGAGTGATTTTGAGGTTTGTTTGGAGTTTTTCTAACAGTTGCGCGAGAGTCTCGCGGGTTCATCGTTATCTGAGCGCTTGAGAAAGGAAGAGAACTCGTGAGTCAATGCTTTATTATTTGTCACACGATACAACTGACAATATGTCGCGCAGCTCTTTGTGTCGCGACGACATACGTGCGACTCCGACGAAATGCATCCGCCGAATCGGAGCGTCGCCGTTGTCCGATCGATCAAACGATCGCCAATGGAAACTGAACTTTCATCCCGAAATTGCTTAAACATCGTGACAATCGAGTCACGAGGGAGCGGTCCCGTGAATGGCACGTATAACCAGCGTATCTACCGGAAGTCCGGCCTACGAGTTCCGGCCCGAAGCGCACTCGTCTCATTGTCTTTCTCTGTTTCTTTCTCTCTCTCTCTCTCTCTCTCTCTCTCTCTCTCTCTCTCTCTCTCTCTCTCTCTCATCTGTTCCTTTTTCGTCGACGTTCAACAACGAATGCGTTGCTAGTCTGTCAGCGTAAAACGAGAAACAGTCGCGACGCGAAAGGCGAAACATTGATGCAGCTGACATTATTACGAAGACGACTGCGACAAAATTAAACGCCTAATATGGCGACTTCTTAGTAGAAGGAAATTAATAATTAAAACGAAATTAAATATAAGTCTTTAGAGGAACCATTTTTAGAACAGCGTTATTATTAACGCTTATTAGTTCTTATAAACCAGACGTTGGTTTTGTTCTGTGAAATAAATGATGCGCTGAGATAAAATGTTTGGAACCATATTATTATATATTCCTGAAAAATATCGTATACGATATTTCGATAAAAAGCTATAATATATGTGACATGAACTATGACATGAACTAGCTTTTCATAAAAATATCGTATGCATTTTTATCCTATTTTTCGCAAATAAGGTCCCTGAGAATTTATTTCTGTGAAATAAAGTTTATTTCTGCGAATAAACTTCCCATAAATGTATCTAAATTTTTTTTCTCAATGTAAAAGACAAATCTATTATGTGTACTGAGAAAAAAAATAATTAAAATTTTGTTTGTGGGATAAAAGTTTATTTCACAGAAATAAAAACTTGGTTACGCACAAATAAACATTATATTCCACAAATAAATTTTCACATATTTCTTTTCAGTATATACTTGAGAAACAAATACTTGAAAATTCATTTGTAAAGTATAAAGTTTATTCACAGAAATAAATGTTATATCTCACAAATAAATAGGTTTTTTTTTTTCTTAATATGAATTATATATTATGGAAAAATTGCATGATAAAATATTAAATTCCTTTTGATTTACTTAAACTATTGTCTTCTTTCTTTAACTTATAGAAAATATAAATTGGATACTCCGTACATTTTAATCGTGTACATTTCGTATTCTATTTTTTCAAAATTCCTCAAACAAAAAAGCAATATATATAAAATAATATAATATAATATAATATATAATATAATAATATATATATTATATAATATATATAATATATAATAATATAATATAATAAAAAATCTATATATATATATATATATATATATAAAGAGGAAATAAATCTAGAGATATGCTTATTAAAAAAAAATCTCTTCGTCCTAGGAAGAATCACGTCATCATTTTAAATCACTATTGAAGAGGTTGAAAAAGAAAATAACAATCACCAAGAAGAGCAATCGCGCTCTCTGGTAAAAGAGAAATTGGCAAATTTTATTAATTAGGGAGATTATTTTTTGCCTGGAATTTTTCTCCCTTCTGAAAAATCCGTCAGCAGATTGACAGACATGCGTACGGCAACTGTGGCAAATAAAAATTTAATTCCGTGAATGAGAATTATGTCGCGTTAAAAATTACCTCCGACGAACTGTTTCACTTTCACTTTAGTAAGTAACATACACGCGCACACAGGCCGGCGTAAATACGTTCGAATGGAATTCAACTTGTTGCATCGCGGACGCTGTTAGCAAAATTGGCTCTACATCGTGCACTTAATCTCGCTTTTAAATTTATCACGGATACCATCTGCTCTCCGTACATCACGCCGCACGCTATTTTTCATGCATATCAACATCTTACGAAATTTCAGCCGACCCGATACTGTGTAATTTACCGCCGGTGTACAATATCGATCGATAAACCTTGCAATTATTCTTGCAGTGGAACGCCTGTTCCCAGTCGAAAGAATGTACTTATTCTTTTACTCTTGACAGTGTATCATGTAGTCAAATTAAAATAAAGTTCCAGGGTCATTGCGAGGTTGCATTTTTAAGCAGAATGTAATCATCCCGACTATTCATTTCGTATTATCTCGCGTAGCCTCGGAAAACTCCGACCGGGATGGAGGAATTTAATTTTCCTCTCTCTCTTTTGTTTCTGGACATTAAGAAGATGCTTAAGGTGTCGTAATTGTCTCGGGCGCGCCGCACGCAAAACGGAAAAGTAACGCAGCTGCAGCATCCGCAGGTGGCGCCGTGTTAGATTACATTATCAGCGTAACGAGCGTTCGTAGGGCGTGATAACAGGCGCCTCATTGCGCGCAACTTATCCGCCCTGTGTAAATCATGAGCGCGACACTCCGTCCAGCTGTTTAAGCTTCGGCCCGTGTGTACATTATTAGCGCGCGTATACGCCGTGGCCCGGATTAGAAGTAATAGTCAACCTGGGGGGATATCGCCCAGACACACCGGGCTCTGTCATTATCCCGAATGATGCATGGAGCGCTGGCTACAATCTACGGATTGTCTCCGCTGGGCTTTCCCAGCACACACGACTGTGTTCACAAACAGGTGCTCAGAGATATACAATAACACGGATATACAATGAAACAGATATACAATGTGTACAAAAAAATTTCTATCCGTTCAAGAGTATATATAGTAGCAAATTTGCTATCGTGATCGTTCCTAAACTTTATTATCGAGTGTCACGGTTAAACAATCATGTCGAAGGATGATCAATTTAAAAATAAAATCACATTTCGAATATGTTAAATTAATTAGAAGGTTATAAGATTATATCTGTAATAAAATTTATGAGCGATCGTGATAGAAAGTTTGCTATAATTCTTTTCTAAGAATGCATAAAAGAAGTTGATAAAGTCTGTAGATTGAGATAAATGCTGACAATAGTACACAGAGAAAGAAAATTGTTTGGATTAACATGACAATAGACGGACTAAATGCGTTTTGATCGAGGAAAACCGAATTTTCCTAGTTCTTAAGAATTAAATTTACTGAAAAAAATAACTTAATTAAATAAAAGTTGTGGAGAGAATATTGTAATAAAAATTACAACAAAGAGTTTTGTGAATCATGTAGAAATTAAAACATAATTTGCTATATATTTGTTTAAAAATTAGTTTTGCAAATTAGTTTGTGTACATTTGATTTTTTACTACAAAATTATTGTAATTATATGAATGATTTTTATATCCTATTTTCAGTAGATCGCCAAATTTATTGTTAGATTGTAAATAATTGTAGAATTACTGTTGAAGTTACTTGCTTGACTTTATATCACTTATTATTATTATTTATTTGATCTTATTAATTTTATCAATACTTTGTATTACTTATTTAATCTAAAGTTATTTATTTTATAAAATTATTTACTACACAGTCTAATTTTTTACTTTTATAGTAATTTATTTTTCAACGAATATTTCCCGGGAGACAACAACTCCGC
Source organism: Odontomachus brunneus (assembly GCF_010583005.1). Taxonomy (NCBI): domain Eukaryota; kingdom Metazoa; phylum Arthropoda; class Insecta; order Hymenoptera; family Formicidae; genus Odontomachus; species Odontomachus brunneus. The sequence continues at coordinate 420,830 of NW_022639645.1, forward strand.
TTCGGAGAAGAATACAATGATTAACGGCTAGTCGTGCGCTAATTAATTATTTTAAAGCCGGAACATTTTGTAAAACATTAACTTCCCCCTCCAGGCAGTTGACTAAAGAACCAGTACGAAAAACGTATAAATGCAATAATGTTTTAGAAATATTGACCCAGTTAACCGAACGGGTCAATGTATCAAAGATATATAGTCCAGCTTTATAATAAACATTGTAAAATGAAATATAACCTCAAAGTGATTTTTACTACAATATTTTCTCCGCGTATATACCGAAAAAAGTTAATATCCATTTAAAACTAATATACTCAAATTAATTCATTATTTCATGTATAATGATGTAACTTAACATAAGTATGATATAACAATAATAATTTTGTTCTAAGAATTTTAGAGTCTGGAATTTTAACAGTGTTTTTATTTTTTTCTATATAATATCCAATTTTATTTGAATATTATAATAGTCTCGTAAGAAGTGCAATATAATTATTTTGATGATGATATTTTCTCCTGACATTTAGAAACATCATATTCTCAGTTCAATATTTTGCGTTTTGCCTTCATTAAAATTATTGTTGAATAATACTTGAATATATTTTTCTTCGTGTTGAATCATGTAGTATGTATTGATGCAAGTAACTTGTCTTCATTTAACACTACGCAAATCTCATTTGAAGATTAACATGCCAAGAGTAAAGATATTTTCGAGGCAATGTTCTTTCCTTCTGTGTAAAAACAGAAATCGTGTTTCCCTCCAACCAAAACGCGTCTGACTCGTTTGCTCTGCCAAATTGATTCCACCAATCTTTTTTCCACGTATACCCTCTGCATGCAGCGATTATCTGTTGGCGGTTTATGTGGGACGGCGAGTTGGTCGGCGCGTAGAGGCTCCGATACGATATCGCGCGCAACAAATTGGCATCGACATTATTATCCGGCGATCGTTCGGACGTTTTATTATAAACAACGCGCGACGTACACGCGATCTCTTCCTGAGGAGAGCGAGATCGATCGATTGCTTACGTCGCACTATTTATTTATAGTTCATTTATCAGCCCATTATAGACTGTAAAATAACGTGTCTTTCGCAGATCGACTACCCGGAAGTGCATGGCGGAGGAAGGATGCATCGGCCACCGCACCCCCATCCCATAACCGACCACCGTCAGGTCAACCTGGTCTTCGATGACACGGTGAATATCTCTTTTTTGCGTTTGCTCATCTGAGCAAACAGCGTAGCGTTCTAGTATAACCCGCCTAGTATGACCCGCCATGAGAGACTCGCTTCCTTCTTTAAAAGAGAAAACAGGAAGTCCTGTGCATCTCGCAGGCACACCTCTGTCGTCCGTAGGTGATCTCTCAATACAATAACTCGCAAAATACTGATCGTTGTGACAGTTTTCGTCGCGAAGGGAAAGAATCCGCAAAAGATACCCTCCCCCGTGTCGAGACTCGCAAGAGCGATCGCGTCTCCCCTTGACTTCCCTTTATTTCCGGCACGTTTACCCCGGTGTGACACGTATTATCCCCTTCCTTGGAGGCGGGCGACACAATTATCTTCTCATCAAAATCAATACCGGCGTCGTCAGATGACGTACCAAGCCGGGAACGATATCAATTTGCTTGACGTGTATACGTGTGCCTGTATATATGTGTGTATATGTGTGTGTGTGTGTGTGTTGTGTGTAGGAGTGCACGCTGCAGCCCGCCCGTGAATCGTTCCGATAATCGAAATTGCTTGAATCTGGCGTGTGCGATCGCGTGCGTAAACGGAGCACACGATTGTCGGTTTCGGCCGGGCGAGAGAGAAGCTGAATGAGAGAAGCAATTTAGAAAGTGTGCGCGGCGCGGGACAAAAGGAAAAGTGAGACACACGGGCACGACATAACGGATCGTATAAATCATACGTCGGGTCGGCCAGTGGCCTTTGAGCGGTTACTATCCGTTGCTGGATGCTTTGAGCGGACCAGCAACGATCTCTCTCTCTCTCTCTCTCTCTGCTGCGCTCCTATCTTCATCTGCCTGTCTCCTCTCCATTCCTTGGCCCATCTCTCTTTCTCTCTCTTTTTCTCTCTCCCTCTCTCCCCTTCTCTCTCCCTCTGTGTTTGTATCCCTCTCGTCTCGTTCTTCCGTCTCACTCCATCGCGACGATCGACCGTCCGTCGACTCCTTAAGCGCATTTCACACGACCACGACGTCCCGACAGTAGCTCCCCACAAAAGGCCCCTTTAAGATCAATTCAGGTATCGTTTTTCGGCGTCAATTTACGTCACGTCGCTTTATTATATTCCACATGACGATTAACTAATCGCCAAGGTTGATGAATATTAATCACGGGAGCACCGAGCGCGCTCTTTTCTTACCAGTCTTGGGCATGTTTTACAGTGTTCTTATGACATTACACACCGTCGTCGTCGTTGTCGTCGTTGTTGTCATCGTCATAGGTCAGCCGTTCTCGGGTTACGCGTGGGCATGCGAATCGAAGCAGCCGCGTTACGTTATCGGGCGTTATTAACTTATTTTTAATCCCCTCTATTTTTACCGGCGCTTCTTGTAGTCATGATCGTCAATCGGGAGCCTGAGGCTGATTTTCTCCAAATTTCCTGATTAAGCCAACTGACGATTAACTCAGCTGACAGAATTGCCAAAGTGGAAAATAACAGACAGATTGTTGTTAAACCGAGCAAGAAATTCCTTCTCTGTAATTTGCTTTTAAAACTGCAATCAGAGTCAAATATTAAATAATCTGCTAGCATGCACAGAATTATTAATTTTTTTTTTATTATTGTTAAGCGGCAAATTAGATAATTAGAAGTTGTCTATTAGCAATTTTGCTAATTAATTGTTTATTTATTAAATTGACATTAAATTATTATTGCAATTAAATTAACTGGAATTTGGAGAAAGTCATTCAAAATCTCGAGTGATTATCGTTAAAGATGTATTGTCCACATATCTCAGAAATAACAAAAAATTTTAGAAAAATTAAAGATTTAGCTATATTACATCTAAAAGTGATTATAAACAATTTGACATTGATTCAGAGTCTGGATAAAAGTTATTACACTTGAAATGTAGGTCCAGCAAATATGATAACGCCAAGTGATGTTTCAATGACGTATCAATGAGATGTCTATTATTATTAATACGTTATTTGACGTATCCTGCTACTTAAGGATATTTTAAAGCATGTAAAAACACTTGAACAAATATATTGTTGTTATCTTAAATGAAGGAAAAAATAATTAAAAACAATGACAAAAATCTTATCTTTTATATACTACATGCATTCAAAATGATGTATGTCACATGAAAGTCCCATTATGGTTCAGAAATAAAAGTTTAATATAAAATAATATAAAATAAAGTAGACTAATAGGCAGAAATAATATAAAATAAAGTAGACTATAAAAATATGATGTTATAAAATAAAAATTTGTTATTTAACTATATATATATATATATATATATATATATATATATATATATATATATAT
>NW_022639645.1:424389-437929 GCF_010583005.1 Odontomachus brunneus
TATATATATATATATATATATATATATATATATATATATATATATATATATCGTGTACACGTATATTTTTAAAATTAACTTATATTTCTAAATAAATTTTTTTTAATTTTCAATAAAATAAAAAGTAATTTAAAAATTTATGGAGAGAAGAACCAATACACAGGTATTATAGTGTAATAAAAACAGAACATATACCATGCATTTTTATGCAAAAAATAAAAATATTAGAAATAAAATTAGAATTATTTTTAATTTTCAGTTACTTTTTGCAGAGAGTATACGTGGGATACATCCTTAATTTCTCATTCATCGAGTATTCTTTTAATCTGTCTTTTTCCTGCATACATTAAGAGAAATAGTATTTAGGAAATAAAAAACATTTATTTAACAGATACTAATAACATATTTATTGATATAAAATAGTTCTCAAATAAGAAAACATTTTCTTATTTCTTATTAAAACTTTTTTCATGAAAGCAATTGCTTGTTCTATTCAAACAAAAGAATTTAGATTTAAATAAAAATATGTTATTAGTACTCATCGAATAAATTTTTTTTTAATTTTTGATATTTCCTCTCTCACATAGTGTATGATAATTAATGACAAATATCATCAAGTATCAGTGATCGAGATATACGCTGAGAAAGCGAATGTGGTCAATTACAAATTCAGTTTGAAAGATTACGATGCAATTGGACGATCTTATAATTTCATTGAAAAGAAGTCATTATATTTAACGAGTCATGCCGGACCAGCATGAGGATGGCGCGCATATGACACCTCAAAGAATCCGAGCGTGGGAGAGTCTTACGAACATCGCAAACCATTGTTATCCTTTTTTTTCCGACGCGCGCACATCGCAGTGAAAATAAATTCGTAATTATTCGTAATCACTCATCGTCGAGTCCTCCAAATTGGCACGAAGCTGAGGCCTCCCACGAATCAGTCGGCTACGTTGCCGTTTAAATTCCCCGCTTCCCAGCCGGCGAGCAAATTGCGGCCGACCCCTTTTTTTTCTCAGCGTGTAGTTCCGTACGGGCTCCTGATCGCGAGCATTAATAAACCAATTACCTAGATCGTTATCGCGCAATTTGCACTCCGTTTTTAACCTTTGTTTATTGCGTTTCTATTTACGTATTGCGTGGGGCAGGACCAACTCTAACAATGGCTTTGTATATATATTATGCTAATGAGTCGGCATATAAATTTTCCTCTCCCTCGTCTTTATAGCGATGAAATAGCCTGCCCGTAAATATTGGGATCATAAGGACGCGAAATAGGTCTCGATAGGAAATTATAATTCTTTCCCGTCTATATTCATCAGTCACTGTTGCAAAAACTGCGACAGCCACAGAAGAGCGACACATGTTCGGTGTAAAATTTAATTGAATTCCCAGCCAGTATTGTGTGCGCACTGTTGTGTGGACAATGAAATTTCATTAAACTCCTAGCCAATATTCGTTCTATGAACGAAATGTAATCGAATTCCTAATTGTATCCCGGAATCTGATTTCAACATTCGTACTATTCTCCCTTTGACACGGGATCTCTACGATCTTTTCTCTCTACAATATCAGTAATTCGTAAACTGAAAATTATTACATCAAGTAAAAAATAATTCAGGGATCTATGGGGCCAATACAGAGGTGTTATATAAAAATAGAAATAATTTCCAGAAATAGTCAAGAAATAAAATATAGTATTGAAATCTGTTTGAGATTTGCTTGAGTTTGGATGATTTGAAATTATTTTTGTTTTTAAAGTACCAATATCCGGAAATATACCTAATTCCTAACATTCTTACTGTTTTGAGAGAGATCTTTAAATACAAATATTTAAATTTTCAGCATAAAATGTACATGTATACTTAATATTTATATATGTATTTTATGTTGAAAATTTAAATATCTATATTTTATAAGACCAGAACAATTAGAATGTCCAAAATTAGGTACGTCTCTGGGCACTTCAAGCTTATTTAACCTAAAACTTCTATCCGATCACTCCGCCTACAATTACAAAGAAGGATGTAATCAAGATTCGATTAGACACGCGATCATATCACTTTTCATAATGGAGATCTTCCCGTGATTACCCGAAAATCATCCTCCGAATTCCGTCGTAACCCGCGACGGCAGCCGATTCCGGAAGGACTGCTTCAAAAAACGCGGCATCGCGCGCGGAAGCTACAGGTGGGCCGGCGTGGCGCCCCCCTGCCGGTAGACGCGGTGCGCCCCCCGTTGGCACGGGCCTGAGGAGCCGCTCTCGCGGGGGTCACGTGACCACCCTGCGCTCGCGAAGGGAATGCCAGCAGCACGGTGCGGTCGAGGGTGGCGGTGGGACGGGAGGCGGCACGCAGGCGGCAGTCCTATGTCCGCCGAGCGGACGGCAGGCTGCGGCGACGACGACGGTGATGACGGTGACGACGGTGACGACGTTGACGTCGACGAGAGACTATCACGGTGCAGCACAGAGATCGACCGACCGATTGACGGAGCGACTAGCAAACGTGTCACGATTCTCGCGTTGATCCGTGCGAAGAGGGTCACGCGGCGCGTCGTATCGGCCGTGAGTCGCGCCGTGCGTTTCGCGTGCAGTAGGAAGGAGCGAGGAAACGGGCGCGGGAGAAAAGCCGACCGGGCGAAGCGGAAACGTGTAGGAAAATGCGGATGTCCGTGACCGCGAACGGCTCGCCGCGGCTGCCGTGATCGTGTCGGCCGCTGAGGAAAGCGACAGGCCCCGCGACGCTCTAGCCACCGGGTGCCGTCGGCACGATGGACGCGTTCGGCATGTACCAAGTGAGTGCCTCTGCTTTGGAGATACTCAAAATGGCCTTGGTTCTTTCTCTCTATGTCTCTATCTTTCTCTCCTGTTCGTTCTCTTCTCCCGGTATCTCCATCTCTCTCTCTTGGACGCTCCACGAGCGAGAGTGCAGGGGCGTAGGTGGCCCCTTCGTCGTCGTCGTCGTCGAGATGACATGACAGGCGTCATAGGTGTTTTGTTTGGGCGGATGTATGTGTGTATACGTGCGGAGCACTCGTGCTTACGATGCCCTGCATGCTGCGTGCGTGCCTGCGTGCGTGCGTGCGTGTGCCCGATGTCATGTCGCTGCGACCTAACCTAACCTAACCGCCGACTAGAGCCTGTCCCAATCACGCCCATTCCTGGTATTTCCTACTCCGCGCGCGCTACTAGCGAACGTGCATCGTCGATGATGTTTTTGCTCGTCGCCTGGAGCGACGTAGACATGGATCGTCTTCGACGAGTCGATGGCAACCTCGTCGCGAGCAGTCCTCGCGCGGGTTGTACTTGGGAATTTGAACTGCCGTTGGGCCCACTTTTGAAAGCATGTTCATTTGGTCTGTTCTTTCAGCTGCACTGCTGAACTGGTGCAATAAATTAGAGTGAGAAAATATATATTTATCTCACTTTAACTTATTGCACCAGTTCAGCAGTGTAGCTGAAAAGAACAGATCAATTACTGTCAGATTATATAGCAGTATTAGGTTGGAGGAGACTGTTGGAGATAACACTATGCTTTATTTTGTAACTATATTTCTGTGAGATAAAAGTACCACACAACACCTGGACCTAACTCTGAATATTCTTGTTGTTTTGATTTTTAAATACAAATATTCCAACTTTCAACAAAGAATATGTGTATATATATAATATATTTATTGACATTCATATTATTCTATATTAAAAGTTTAAATATCCATGTTTAAAAAAAGATCAAACAATAAAAATATTCAGTTAGATGCATGTCCAAACATTGATACTTTCATTACTTGTGCTGAAAGACTCACTTTTCTACGTTTCATGATGAATTTTACATCAGCAGGTCAATAAGATGCTTCACCAATCCTCATAAATTAATTTTCTTTATAAAATGCTTCAGGAAATATATATATATATATATATATATTATATATATATATGTGTGTGTGTGTGCATGTATTATATGTTGAAAATTTAAATATTCATGTCTAAAGACCAAAACAATAAAAATATACAAAGCTGCATATCCAGGAACTGATACTTTCATTACTTGTTTGAGACTCGTTCTTCTGTATGCAACAATGAATTCTATATCAGCAGATCAATAAGATGCCTCACCAATACTTACATAAACTATTTTTATTCATTAAATATATCAGAAAATTTCACAAGATATTTCTAAGTTATATGGGCTAATGTATGGCAGTAGTTTGTGAGTTAAAATGAAACTTAGAGCTCAAATAGTCGAAGTGAAGCTTCATAAGATATTGCAATAACTAATGACTAATTAGCTAAATAACTAATAATGAAATGTTTCTTCCCACAGTTCTCACAGGGCCTGACAGGGCGGCCCGAACTGTATCAGAAATCAAACAGGAGTAGTCATTCGAGTGACACAAGTTCAGCATACAGTGGATCTGACACCATGACGTCTGTACAAAGTTCATTAGACGCAGATCCCGACGAGGTGGACCTTTCGGGTCTCGTAGAGTCAATCGTCGACAGCGATGAGGAAGAGGATCTGGCAGAGAGTATGGATGTGAGTATCGCATCATCGTGATTTATATTCTCACAATATGCTCCAAACGTGCGTATTCTAATCTCCCTCATTGCGATATTTCAGAGTTTAACAGTTCGTGATCCTGTACGAGAGTGTTTGGAGAAGGACCCAGTGGAGAGAACGGAGGACGACATAGAGACGCTTTTAGAGTTTACACAACAGTTGAAAGCTTTTACCAATATGACTCTGGCCGTTAGAAGAGCGCTATGCGCGGTGATGGTATTCGCCGTGGTCGAGCGTGCCGGTATGGTGGTCTTGAACGACGGTGAGGAGCTCGACAGTTGGAGCGTGCTGATCAACGGTGCTGTCGAGGTCGAGCATAGCAATGGCGAGATCGAGCAGCTCAGCCTCGGCGACAGCTTTGGCATCTTACCCACCATGGAAAGACTATTGCATCGCGGAGTTATGAGAACAAAGTGCGACGATTGCCAGTTCGTTTGCGTCACACAGGCGGATTACTTCCGGATCCAGCATCAGGGTGAGGAAAATACCAGGCGACACGAGGAGAATGGCAGGGTGATTCTCGTAACCGAGCTACGAGGAGCCCTGGACGGCGCAGCGCGAAGAGGTCACGTGGTGATCCGGGGTACTCCGGAACGTTTGATGTTACAACTCATCGAAGAGAACAGTATTACGGATCCTACCTACGTGGAGGACTTTTTATTGACTCATCGGACGTTCATCGACAGCCCGTTGTTAGTCGCGAGTCAATTACTGGAGTGGTTCGATCAGGCGCAAGTGCGAGATCGCGTGGCTCGCGTCGTGCTGCTGTGGGTAAACAATCATTTCACTGACTTCGAGACTGACCCGTCGATGATGGAGTTTCTGGAGGCGTTCGAGGCCGGGCTCGAGCGGGAGAAGATGCAGGGCCAACAGAGGTTACTGAATATCGCATGTGCGGCGAAAGCGAGAACGCGGAATGTGACGTTAGCCAGGCCGAACAGGGACGAAGTGCTGAATTTCAGTATCTTGGGAGGATTCGAGAGAGGCTTCGGCATATTTATCTCAAAGGTCGACAAGAGATCCAAGGCTGAAGACGTTGGTCTTAAAAGGGGCGATCAGATTTTAGAAGTAAACGGACAAAGTTTCGAGCACGTAAATCACGCGAAGGCTCTCGACATTCTTCGAGCCTCCACGCATCTCAGCATAACCGTGAAGTCCAACTTGCTCGCGTTCAAGGAAATGCTCCAGATGCCTGACAATTCGCCACGATCGCGCGGCAGATCGAGCAAGCCCGAAATACCCAGGCTCCCATCGGACCCACGCGCTAGGCTGTCGACACACGTGGACCCCATGACTCCTGTGAACCCATTGAATCCCATGATTGGCGGAGTGCCGTTGTTAATACCCGACAACAATGTCTCGCCGTGCAAGGACCCGAAGAAAGAGCACAAGGGATTCATGACTCTCGGGCCCAAGCGACGACTACAAAAGGCGCTCATGAAGATGAACATACTACCAAAGAACACGATCAACGACGGCGTGCACGTGGACGATCCGCTCGCGCCACCGCACACGCCACCGGGCACGGGGCTCTCGCAGACTACCACAAATCTGTATCACTCCAAGAGCAATCCGGATCTCACATCGCTCTATTGTTACGACGACTTGAGAGCGAACGATTATCCCGAACACGTACTCAAGGTGTACAAAGCTGACCAAACGTGCAAGTACCTCCTCATCCATAAGGAGACCACGGCGCATGAGGTGGTGATGCTCGCGCTTCAAGAATTCGGCATCACGGAGAGCAGTTCGAACTTCTCTCTGGCGGAGGTGAGCGTCGGCGAAGGAGGTATGATCAAGCAACGTAGATTGCCGGATCAACTGCAGAATCTCGCGGAGCGGATCGGGCTCAGTTCTCGGTATTACCTGAAAACTAATGGCATTTCCGAGACTCTGGTAGCCGATGAACAAGCTCCTGAGCTTATTCGGGAGTCGCAGGTGCATTTTCTGCAATTGAACGCAGTGGAAGTTGCGGTACAGCTGACTCTACAGGATTTTAGTATATTTAGGTAATTGTTCTATGAGTATTCTAATATATCTAAGTATTTGTGTTGGTAATCACTTCGTAAGATTGATGATTAATTGTACACATGAAATTGTTTGATCATATAGAAGAATGATCCGTCTCATCACGCCTGCAATTAGCGCGTAAAGTTATAGTTATATATCTTATTTCAGGCAAATCGAGTCCACGGAATATGTGGATGATTTGTTCCAGCTGAAGAGCAGGTATGGTGTGCCTATGCTCAGTCAGTTCGCAGAACTAGTCAACAGAGAGATGTTTTGGGTCGTGACGGAGGTTTGTTCCGAACACAATCTCGTGCGGCGCAGTAAGATAATAAAGCAATTTATTAAAATAGCACGTAAGTGTCTCTTTAAAATATTTTTATTTTCTTATTTATTCTTTATCATTATTTTATTTTCAATCCTGTAACGTTTTTTGCGAACAGGTCAATGCAAAGAGTGCAAGAACTTCAACTCTATGTTCGCAATCGTGTCCGGTCTGGGTCATGGCGCGGTATCGAGATTGAGAGCATCGTGGGAGAAACTACCAACTAAATATCAAAGGTTGTTCAGCGATCTGCAGGAATTGATGGATCCCAGTCGCAATATGAGCAAATACCGGCAACTGGTGGCGTCCGAACAAACGCAGCCACCTATAGTGAGTCTAATTTTCATAAGGAACAAGATATGACATTTAGACGTTTGCCGACATTTGTGTATTATTTTATGATAATTCATTTTTGCAATTCGAGCTTCAGATACTATGTATCTTTAGATGTTAATATATTAAATTCTATAAATTATACACGTTTTAGATACCTTTCTATCCAGTTGTAAAGAAGGACTTAACCTTCATACATCTTGGTAACGACTCGAGAGTGGAAGGTTTGGTGAACTTTGAGAAGCTTCGAATGATTGCGAAGGAAGTGAGAACGCTAACGAACATGTGTTCTTCGCCCTATGATCTGCTGACCATGTTGGAAAGGAGCGGGCAACCGCCGAGCTCCGCGATGGTCGCTCTCAACCAAATGACCACCGGTAATCAAGGTAAATCTCTCATACCGTTATTTCGTTTTATTAAGTTTGACTGGCACATACGTAATATCGTGACTTGCAGGTGGCCAAACCGCAACGGTGAAACGACGAAAAAAATCGACCGCCGCGCCAAATCCGAAGAAAATGTTCGAGGAGGCGCAAATGGTGCGGCGAGTAAAGGCCTATCTTGCGAACATGAAAGTCATTACTGACGAAGAACGACTACATCAGCTCTCTGTCGATTGCGAGCCGCATGCAGGAGCTGTTGCAGTCGCTGCCGCGGTACCAATTGGCGGTAGTAGGGGTAGGAGACATCCGTCGCCTACTCTGTCGACCACTAGCAGTGCCAGTAGTACTAGTGAGGGCAGGAAGAGTATACAAGGTTGGTTAATAACTGCTAATTGTGTTGCGATTATCTCCCTTTTGTCAAAGAGAGACTTTTTCTTCATAATACAACTGATATCGCGGGTTTTTAGGTACCAAGTTTGGCGCCGCGTCTCCGCAAGCAGTGAGAAAAATGCTAGCTCTATCGGACCCTCACAAGACGCGACCGTATCAACCCAAACATTGTCCACCGCCGTTACCTGTACCTGGATTAGCGTTACATTCAAGCGGTTTAGAACCCAGTCCAGGTGCGCCTAGAAGAGTAGGATCAGGTACCAGGGTACCAATGCATGAACGATCCCACAGCGACACCCCTGCCAGCCTACCACCGCCCGTCGATCTCAGTGCGGAGAGCAGCAGCGTAACTAGCTTAAGCAATCTCCAGCCGCTGAGGAAAACCTTGACGAGCGGTGAGTACGGATGTATCGTTACGAATTGGTTTGAAGCGAGATGCTGTCCATTCAAACGATATGTTCTGGGAGTCTGTTTAGACGGATCGACATTCAATCCGTATCGTACAAGAATGATCGTGATTTCTAACACGCATCATAACATAATAACTTGTAATGTCAATTTATTTTGTTCTATTATGTCGTATAACAGAATTCGGCGATCTTTTCCTTTTTTAAAGACTGTTTTTCTTTCAAGTTCGACTAATATTGTTTATTAGTAACGCATATTTTGTAAAATCGAATAAAGTGAATCTTAAAAAATAGGCAAAATTTAATCGGCTATAACTTTAGAAAATATAAAGATAATAAGATGATTCAAGAGACATTTTACAGATTGAAGTCTCTAGTTTAAACATATTTTTGAATATAAAATTTTATTAACGTTTACAACGTTATACAAATTTAAATCAAGTGATTTGAAATGTTAAAATGTTTTATTACATTTTTTGAGTTATATCGCAAAAAGAAAAAATCATATATTCATAGCGATTATACCATTTCAAAGAATGAACTTTTCACTTTAATTTGTGTATTCGCAGATTGCAATGCAATCTTCTTTCGTCGAGTTATTTAATGTTGAAATACAAATGGTATATTAACATTAATCGCTTACAGTACATGAATGAATCAATATACGACATTCGCATAAACAGCATTACAATTCTCTCTTTAAAATGCACACGCCATATTTTTAGTGTAAAACTTTAACTGAGAGATAAAATTGAACAATCGCTATATTTTATTAAACTCGGTAATCTTTATATGAAATGACAGTAACATTTAATACATTTGTAACATACAATAACATTTTTTATACATTTAATATATTTGGAAAGTAGAGAACTCAAATTTTATAATGCTTGTCACACTATCTCCTTATCGTTATTTTTTCCGGAGTTACAGTTTGTTGAATTTTGTATAATGCAGAGATGATACTAAGCATTCATTAACATACTATTTGAGGAATTGAAGAGATATTTGATTTGTTGAGTTGTATTACTAATCCGATTCTTTAAAGTTGCGACTCATAGTGGAGACATTGTAACTAAATGTTGACAACCAAGACTCGAACCATGTTTAGCCGAGATTCAAACCTTTTGTGAATTAAGTTTTACTCAATACTGTTAGATGACGCTAAATGAGCCGCTAGTAATTCGCGCGATACTTCGAACCTTTCTAATAGATTCATTATTTCCTATTTGTGACATTTTAAATTCTAAAGTTTTCGCCGCAAGTTGCTATTATACTTGTAGAGCAATTCAGGTGGTACAATTGAATACATAAGCCAGCCACTTCTTCCGTTTCTCAAATAACATGGATGGATAGCCACATTTTTTATTATATGAAATAAACAAAATTCAACAAGTCATAATTTGGGCAAAAATGACAATAACGAGATGGTTCAAGAAATGTTTTGAAATTTGTGGTCTCTACTTTTTGGGCTACTAAATTTATGATGACATTATCATTTATCGTTAAGATATACCAAATTAAACGAGAAATAGTGACCGTTCAATTTGCAACTTTATCTTTTAGTTAAGTGTTTACATTGAAAATTTATTTTTATACAAAAATGTGAGAGATGTATTTTAAAGAGAGAAATATTTAAGCTTTTTATTAATTGCTTAGCGAATGCCATAGACTGATCCGTTCGTTTACCGTAAGCGATCAAAGTCGAAAGGAGACGGTTTTTGTTTCAATATTAAATAACTCAATTTTAAAAAATCATATCGCAATCTGCGGATATGCAAACTAAAGGGAAGATTCAGATTTCCTAACGGTATAATCGTCATTTATGTATGAGTTTTCTTTGGCGCGGAGCAACCCAATTATTTCTACATTTAAGAAATCTCCATTTATATTCAGGTAGCATCATGAAAGACAGTAAACTTTATATTCAGGTATACACTGAAAGCTAGAAACTTTAAGTCGTAAAATATACTCCTTGAACCACCTCATCGTGTTATTTTCTCTGAAATTGCAGCCGGTTGAAATTTCGTCTGTTTGTTACAACTGAGAAAAGCAAGTCATTAATTTATCTTAAATATATTTGTTTTAAATATATAAGAATTTATTTCATAATCGATTCACGCTTCTAAAATTGCACGCGTGAGTGATATCGCAGCGATATCACTCACACGATATCACTCACACCATATCAAATCGTTGTCGTTCCGTCTGAATCGGCTTCGGGGCCGAAAGTTGTTTTTCTTTGCGGTATTTCCTCTCAACAGCTTTTCATTTGAACTCTTTAACTCTTTAGATCGTATTGGACATCGATAGATTGTGAAAGTCGACTGAAAATTGATCTAATAGACACGCATCTCGCGACGCACCATTCACGCACCTTCATTGCTCGTTACGTACACACTGGTCAGGTCTCGCAACAAGGAATCTCATTATTATGCACGCTGCACCGCCGTTTACGCAATTCATAAATGTTCCATGTTATTTAGTTGATCCATATATACACGAGCACACGTACACACACACACACACACACACATGCGTACACGCAGATTGTTACGTCGATTACTGTAGCGCGAGCTTTTCTTTTCGATCAGATGATCACGAACACCTCGCACCTAATCCCAGAACCAAGCGCGGCTTTGACTCTGAGAGTTCTCACACCATGGGACATACGGAATAGTACGTTAAAAATATCGTGTCTATAAGAGCGTCGGCCTTTCATGCGCTCTAAATACGGTGATATCATTAAGGTGTCCCTCGACGTTTTAGCGCGAAGCAGATGTGCAGGACAAAAAGCCTGGATAGTTTAAACACGTTTGAATAACGCGATTTTGACTTGACATTCCCCGGTATTATCATGGGAACTGATAGATAGCCGGACAGTTCGGTCAGCGCGACAACGTACTCATCGATCGCGCCTTGCCTACGGTGGTAAAACGCGAAGATTTGCGAAAGAAAAAACAGGAAGCGAGGCGATCAGCGATGCAAGTTTAGTGTTTAGGTTCTTGTTAGTTGTTTCGATCTCGACTTTGAGTGTGTGTGTGTGTGTGAGAGAGAGAGAGAGTGAGAAAGAGAGAAAGAGAAGATGAAAGAGAGACATTGCGGATTGCGAGTGAACTTGCCAGAGGAGAGATAAGGCAGACTTGACAAAGAGAAAGATTAACCTTTTAAGGCCCAGGCGAATAAGACTTTTTCTTCATAAAGTGGTCCTAAAATACTCCCGATGAAGAGTTTTGTGGCCTGAATAAAATTTGCCGTCGAGAAGTGCGATTTTTTCTGTAAATGTTCATAATTATATATAATCGGTGGCAAATCGGTTACACGCTTTTCATCGAATATAGTTGCGACGCTTCGCAAGTTGTCGGAATTAAAAGCCACTGCGTTGACGTGTACGTAATCGGTTATGACAGAAGTCAAAGAGACAGTGCAGAATGTGACGGTTGCAAGATTTTGCAAAGAAAGAATTTATTTGAGATTAAAGGAACATTATTTTGAGAATAGTAATTTTTTTATATATATTTGTGTATATAGGTATGATGTATTTTTGTTACACTACCGTTCAGAAGTTTGGAAGCAGTCATATTTTTGTGTAAAATAAAAGATCGTTTGTAAATATTATGAAAGCAACCGCTTATAATGAATAACAAATAATATGTTTGTTAACATTGACGACTACTTTAGGTTAGAACACCAACTTTCTGTACCTATAATTACCTATAATTACATTATATTAAATAAAAAAATTCAGTTAAATCAACCGACTGATAATTTTAACGCACACTGAGCTCAGAAATTGTAACTTGCGTCTATGAATGCTTGAATACAACTATTAAGATCCTATTTAATTAGAATACAATGGTTAGATATTGGAATTGAGGGTAAACATCATATTTCTGTAATTCGAACGTGACCAAAACAAAGTAAGTGTTCAACTGCAAGTAAATAATAGCAAGAATTTATTAGATATAGGTATAAAGAGTTGGTGTTCTGACCTAAAGTAGTCGTCAATGTTAATAAACATTCATTATACCCGGTTGCTTTCATAATATTATAATTTTTTATTTCACACAAAAATATGAAACTGCTTCCAAACTTCTGGACGGTAGTGTATATATTTGTATGTGTTTTTATATATCATGTCGGCAATGCTTTTCGATTTCGACAATTCGAAGCGTTGCAACCTCATTCGATAAAGAGTATGTAAACTGATTTGTAACCGACTGTACGTCTATGTTTGTACGTGTGCCCCAACTACACATGGAAAAAAAGGTATGGTGCCAGTTGTGAGTTGCATCACCCTGGTTATCATTGTGTGATGGTAACATGTATGGTTGATACGACTCAGGTACTTTGATACATCAACTACGTAAATGTAGTTGCGTGTGATCTGATTGCGGCAACCAGAAATCGGTTGGAGTGACATTTACCATGGATACAGCCTGGTCGAGGCAACCAGGTATCGTCACTGCTGCAACGCTAGTAACACAGCAATTGCTCTGTGCTTGCGGCAACCACATAATTAGTTGTTCCGTATTTTACTATTTGAATCTGGTTGGCACAAGTTTGCTAAAATTTGCGCACCTTTTTGCATGGGAAATTTCACAGAACGTCGAGTATCAATGGTTCTGCTCCGCACACACGATCGCTATATTGATTTCTTCAGCGGGAAAATTACTGTTTCACGAGTTGGGGACCGAAGAATATAGAGAGATCCATCTAAAATGAATTGTATTGTATCGACGGAATCCTTATTTTGCCAGTATAGAAAATATGAGGACTCAAAGTGAAAGCACTTATGAACACTGGGCCTTAAAGGGTTAACGTTAGATCCGCGAGAGCGTAGACGGTAGCGATGTTTGGCGATCAGGGCGCTGATCCCGGCTGGAACGTGTAGTGATAGAAGTGTCTTGGGGACGTGTGCGTAGGTTCGGTGACGAGCAGTGACAGTGGTCATAGCACTCAGCTGGACAGCCACAGCGGGAGCAGCGTGGAAGCGGGCGGCAGCCCACCGCCACCGCAAAGACGGCACTCCGCTATGCAAGGTACGTAACACATCACCAACAAGCGACTGAGAATTGAAACGAGAGAGCGAGAGAGAGAGAGAGAGAGAGAGAGAGAGAGAGAGAGAGA
>NW_022639645.1:439084-452443 GCF_010583005.1 Odontomachus brunneus
AGAGAGAGAGAGAGAGAGAGAGAGAGAGAGAGAGAGAGAGAGAGGGAGGGAGAGCGAGAGAGAGCGAGAGAGAGGAGAGAGAGAGATTATGGCCAAGTGTGCTCGTGCTATCACTCCTGTTTGCCCGATCCGTAGACCGTAGTAGTTGAGTAGAGACAGTAGTTTCTTCCGACGCGATGTAATCCGGAGAGGAAATCGAGTCTCCCGCGACGTTCGCGGATAAAGAGAAGCCGAAGTGTAGTCTTCGCGAATATCACGTTTGTCACTCTCCTCTTCACACCCATTCGCTGTGCGATTTGTGTTTTACGTCAGTCTTGTTTTTGTCTTTTTCTTTCCCTTTTTCATTTTTTTTTTCTTGCATTGTCTGTCTGTCTCTGTTCTTTTCACGTTGTCAGACGATTGCGGTTGTTCGTGGTCGTTTTGTGTCCGGTGAATAGTGCTGTTAATTGTGTCGACTAAGGGCGGTATTCATAGTCGGATCTTACATTCAAGATCGTCTTGAGTTCATCTTCAGATGCTGTACGGATCGTTTCGTGGCTATGAGGCATCTGAAGATGAATTTATGACGATCTAAAATGTAAGATCCCACTGTGAATGCCGGCCTGAGACTCGAGATTGTGTTGACGAGTTCGGTGAAGTGTCCGGGTTTCTCGATGCCGCGGAAGACATGGAAGTGTAGTTCTCTACGCTGAGAGAAAAAAATATCGTTAAGATAAAAATTCGGGATGTATATGTGTGTAAATACTAATAACATATTTACTTAAGTCCTATTTAAGCAAATATTTATAAAAAAATACTTTAACTTAAATTTTCTCTTACTTTTAGAATACTTAAATTCTGTTTAAATAAATATCGAACAGAAAATTCACTTAAATTTTATTTCAGTAAATATTCCTAAAATTATTTTTCACTTAAATAGAATAAACACTTACTGTTCTTCATGATAAGCTACGCGGCTTGAAGAAAATAAATATTTTTTTTACTACAAAAAAGTTTGTTGGTGTAAAAATATGATAAAAAATATTGATACAAGTAAATATATTACTGTGGCGCTTATTAAATTAATCTTTTTAACTTCTTATATTTTTCTCTCAGAGTAGAGTTTATTTCTATCAATTTTTCTTTCTCAGTGCAGCATATCGGGACTTAAAAAAGTCGACCGAAATCGTTAATTTTCCAGTTTCACCGTCTTATATTCGTACTAGCGATCGCGGTTCGAGTTGGCTCGTAATTTATCGCGAATGTGCGTTCTCGTCGACGCGTTTTACTCTATATTTATCATTTCCATCCGTCACATTTTTCTCTCGTCCCCCATTTCGCCGGGTCAAACTGTATCGCTGAGAGAAACGTATGTCCCATGGCCATTCACCCTCGAGTGCTAATCGAACTATTACCTGTAAATACCACGAGAGCACGATGTATAAATAATTGAATATTACTACACAGCTACTGCTGAACATCACGCGCCTTGTTTTTTTCTCTTTTTTTTTTGATATCCGCGTGGTCGAGAGCGCCGCTGCGTATGGCATAACAGAGCATCTGTGGCTTCCAATCGCTTCCTCTTTAAGGATTATCCGCCGCTTCTGTAAAATTCGCTTTACAGCTTGCGTCACGATCAGATCGTTGCTCGCGCGACTTTTCTCGGGGAGATTCGCGTCGCGCCAGCAGAATTTTCCGTGTAAGAAGCCGCGAGTCGCGTCAATTGTTCACCAATCCGAGGGATGATGATGATTCTTTCCGCCGATCGCGACGTGTCAAGAGAAAGAGAACGGGAACGAAGAGAAAAGAAATATCGTATGTGGCCTCTGTATGGTGCAGGGTCTGTTATAAGGGGTGGAGCACCTCCGTTTCCTCACGCGGTAGCAGTGTTACCTCCGCTTCCCGCCAATCAGAATCACAACCACAACCACCACCACCATCACCACCACCACCACCATCACCACAACCAACAACATTATCACGATCATCATCATCACCACCACCAACCCCCGACTCCTCAAGGTGAGTCCGCGACTGTCTTTCTGCCTGTTTGATCCATCTTGCATCATCGGTCTGCATTGAATCTCTCGCACGCCGCTTCTTGAGGGAAAGAATTCCCGGCTCGTGACTGAACACCGCGCTGCTTTAAGGATTGCGAGCGCAGTGTGATGATGATGGTGCATGCATGCCAGATTTGTGCGCGCGCGTGATGTAACGTAAACAGAGAATTGGAGTGTTGCGAGTGTGTGGTTGTGGTAGACAATAGATATTAACACTGGCCATCACTTTCGCAGCATCTTTACACAGCTTGAGCCGCTTGTTATTTGTCGGACACTGGGGATGTGTGCTTCTCCCGGTAGTGTTTTCAGCTATTTTTCAGAACTCCGACTCTAGGTCGACACGTTTGTTAGTGTTCGTGTCGTTGTTAATTAACATGTCGACTGCCATGAGGGTCGTCGCTGACCAGCCGCGTCTTACTCTAACTTATGTTATTTATATGGGATATAACTTTATTGCATATGACAGATTTACACAGAAAAGAAAGAATATTCTTATTTCAGAAATATCTTGAATTTTCACATGTAAGTATTAAAATGAGATTATATACAGTGTGTCCCACCACTATCGCATTATCTGTTAAGGGCGGATTCCTAAGATAATTTGAAGAAAAAAATCCTAATGCAAAAATGTCGAGGCTATAGTACTTTTCAAATTATAAACGATTAAAGTTGACCAATTATTTTGGTTAAAGTACGCGCGCTCAGGTACGATACAACACACAGTGGTATAGGTACATGCACATGTCGCCCTTTTTCCAGATATTATCTTATGAGTTCCTACTTCACAGATAAAAAATCGATACTATCGACATATGCGTATTGTACGTATTAATTTGATTTAATTTATCATAATAGTTTACAAGAAATATTGATCGATTTATCGATATGTAGCAACCTTCTTCGCCATAAGCGAGAATTTGCATAAGATATGAAATTAGTTGTAAATCTCATAAAGAAACATCAAATGTGTGACAGCTTATTGATTCTCATAAATGTATTATGTGATATTTTATTCATATTTTGACGAAATTATTATTATTTGCGATATGTTTATTTAAATGATAGAAAAGGCAGATTATTATTACATACGTTGTTCTATGTGTGGAACTTCCGTGTCAATATTTGGAAAAGAGGCGACATGTGCATGTCTTGTATCACTCTGTGTTGTATCGTATCTGAGCGCGCGTACTTTAGCCAGTATAATTGGTCAACTTTAATCGTTTATAATTTGAAAAGTATTATAACCTCGATATTTTTACATTAAGATTTTTTCTTCAAATTATTTTAGCAATCCGCCCTTAAAAGATAATGGTAGTGGCGGGACCTGTATATATTATTTAAATGAGAGAGAAAGAGAGAAGATAAGTTACTTGCATCAGTACATTTTATATGATTTAACAAAAAGAAAAATACATTCTTACTATTCAAAAATAATTTTTACGAATGAAAAACACAAAATATTGAATTGAAAGTATGTTTTTAAAAAGAAGATATTAAAATAATCATATTATATAATATTATAGTATGCAAATAAAATTATAATCTTGTTGAAATTCAAGACTTTAAAATTTTTCTAATGAAATTATGTTGCTGTTTATATATAAAAATGATTGTTAATTTAATTATATTTGTTTTAAATATTGTACTAATTTTCTTCTGTGTAATATTAGGAAATTCATCAAACATTTATGAGTTAAAACAGTTACCAAACATTTATGAGATTTATTCATATCAGTTTTTATTTTAGTTATGTGATATATAAACATTAATTTCCGTGTGCTATTTAGTTGAGGCATTTATTATATTATTGATTAAAAATATTTTTAGATTTGTCTATAGATTAATTATAAATATTAATTTCATATAAGGATGAGCACAATATGCATGGCCGAAATATTCTAATATTAAAAGAATTTGTGATATAAATAACTAAAATTGATTGCTTTTATAAAATAATTTTATTTTATAAAATATTTGTAAAATAATTTATATCTGCGTGTCTACACAGTAAAATAATATGCTATTTTTTTATTTAAATAATGGTTATCTTCAGCAAAGAATATTTTCTTGATAATAGTCTTGAAATATGCTTATTAAAAAATTTGAGAGAAGTTCATTATCATTATACACACACACAACTAAAGAAAAATGTTTTATTCTCTTTATAAAAATATTATAAAGTTTTAGTGAAATAAAACTCAATTTGATTCTATATGGTATATATATAAACCGAATTTTTTTTAACAAATTATAAAATACTGATGTAGGCTTCCTTAAATATTCAATTACTAAGATAAATTTAAGGCGAGAAAGTACTAAAACGCCGATGGAAAAGCGGATAACAGCAATAGTAGAGGGTCTTTTATAAAATTAATAAATATAATTTAACTTTTATCTCTATTATTGCTGTTATCCGCTTTTCCATCAGCGTTTTGGTTCTCATTTGTCTCAAATTTTTTTTTAGTAACCAAATTTTTCTTTTAACTTTATATTTTTGATTAAAATGTTGAAACTTATTAGGATTCAAAATATATTTTGATGCTTGCGATAAACTTGTGATAAATTCGCCGATGTATTGAGAAATACTTCTGCGAATGAAATTATACGAAATGCTTGAGACAAGCATTTACTTGAATGTAGTATATATTTTTCTGTGTGTATAGTATAATATATGCAAATTAGACCTACAATTCGGCTCTTCCTTTTTCTTATTTTATCTGTTTATAAGCTTTTAAATATTTTATTTTGAAATACTTAATTGCTTAGGGGGACACTCATAATATACAGTCAATAGAGTCCATCAAACGAGTCAGTGAATACTTGCATCATGAAATGCATTTATTTATCATATCTTCGATTGCTTAAATTTCAGTTGAGCATTGACCAACATGGCAGTCTAACAGGCGTGTTAACAGGTGAGACCAGCGAACGAGTGGGTGCTAGCGACAACGACGACGTTAGTATTTGCCCGTTCGCTTCTCTCCTCAACGTCCTGACCTAGAAGCAACACGCTGCATCGAGCTCGCTGCATTTTTTGCGTGCGTGTGCGTGCGTGTCCTGCGTTATTAACGGATATAACTGGCGTTCCTTTTCAGGGTACTAACCGCGCAAAATACGGTATATTATGTCCTGCACTTCTTTGCTCTCTTAGGCGAGGTTCTTGCGGCGAGTACAGCCGGCCGAATGCCTTGCGGTTTTCTCTTTAGAACTCGTCTGCCTGTCGCGGATCTCGGCGGGTTGTTAAACGAGCGCGGTTGACTTTGCTTTGTTTAACTTAGCTCATCGGGGATTGTTGCTTGTCATTGTAACTTTTCTTTTTTACGTTGGCTTCGTGAGGAAAACGAAAAGAGGTTTCACTAAGGAAAGTTTCGGTCGGTTACGACATGTGAGAACGATCATAAACGTCGCATTACAATGTTTTGGAAAAACTACAATTGAAATATTTCGCGAAGTATATTTCAGATATCTTGCAAGTAGGATATATCTTAGCATCTTGTCTAAAATGGAATTCGCGATGTCTACCTTAACCTAGCAAAGACCGTAATTGTTTCACGTACTTTTTTCTATTAAATAATCAGTTTCGTTTATTTCTCATATATCCCAGATTGCAATTATATTTTTTCAAGGTTCAGATATACAATTGAAAATTTAGATGACATACAAGTGAATAAAGGAAACAAGATATTCTCTTATACGTTTCTAGAAATTTGACACTGTACAGAGAAAAATACCATTCTACTGCATTTGCACTTATCCTATCCCCTTTAGTTTTTTTTTATATAAAAAAAGCATGATAATATATTCATTTTTCTGTGGGCCTTAATTTGCCCATCAAAAGATGTCAAGATTAGAAAAAACGTTCCCTTATAACCTAGCAATAACTCAAACAAAAGATTTCGTTGAGTAGATTCAAATGATCTATCAATACATATTTACACACACACACACACACACACACACACAAATAATTAATTTATGACGTCTTCTATCTTATAAATTATAAACTACAGACGATAAAAAAAAGGTGTGATAAAAAATGACCGGAATTCTGTCATCGAGCGCGTAAAACTTCACCGATGTAGTTTAAGATTTTACAGATAGATAGCGCATTCTTCTCCAGTACGCTGTAGAAATTTCGTTATGATCGGTCCAGTAGTTCCGAAGTTATTGTACTGGAAACGAGTGTGTGTTTGTACCGTTCTGCGATTCGTCACGCGTTTTTAAAATGAAGATGTTGCAAGAGCAGCGTGAACTCATAGTCTCATCCCCATAAACTTCCTTAAGGAGTCTGAATGTCTCCGCGCACGTTTTTCCCAACTTATAGCAAAATTTCACGCAAACACGCTGCTCTTACAACACCTTCATTTTAAAAACGCGTGACGAATCGCAGAATGGTTTAAACACACTCGTTTTCAGTACAATAACTTCGGAACTACTGGATCGATCATAACAAAATTTCTACAACGTACTGTAAAGTCACTAGATATATGAAGTACCGCAATTCGTGGTTACAACGTTAGAATAAAAATGGCGTCGGAAGTGTACGTAGCGCAAACGTTACCTACACATTAAGTGCAATTCTATGAAGTAGCTGTTGAAATAGCTGTTTATTATGTGTTACAAATGTTAAATGTTATACAAATAAGAAAAGTGATAAACGTTATTTATTGTTTTTTTCTACTTTACGCAATATATTCATACAAATATAGACGTTTTGAATCAACCGCGTGTGGCTAGAATAAACATGGCGAATAATTGCGGTATCTAGTGACTTTAGCGTACTGGAGAAGGATGCGCTATCTATCTGTAAAATCTTAAACTACATCCCTGAAGTTTTACGCGCTCGACGACAGAATTCCGGTCTTTTTTTTATCACACCTTGTATTACAAATCTACTCGATGAGATCTTTGAGCTATTGCTCAATATAGGTTATAAAGGAAGGATTATGAGTTTGTGATAGATTCGCGGATATATAAATTTACGAAATACTTGAAACACAAATAATGCTTATTCGAATACAGTACGTATTTTTCTGTGTGTAGAAATTAAATCACCCGAGAGATATAAACACATGACTTATACGAACTTAAATAAAATTACATGACAATGAAATTACATAACTAATATTATAACTGAAAACTATGTGTTTGATTGGCTATACAATTGAAGATATATAACGGATGTTTATTTAATTTTCACGTGAAGAAAACAAGCGTGCCATAAATGGGACGCCGGTCGCTGATGGGGTTAATCGCGAAACGCTCGTTTACCAGATCGCCGCATTCGCAATGGCAACGAATCGCTTTTGTTGGTGGTTGATGATGATGAGGAGATGTTGATGAGCGAATGAGGAATTGAGGGCGGCGCGGAGGGGGACTGTGAGGAAGAGAAAGAGAGAGAGAAAGAGAGATGGAGTGAGTCGAGGGTTTTCAGGTTCCGCGGGATTAGCAGGAGTAAACATGGGCCTAGGGATGCCAGCCCCGCTGCCGCCGCCCGGAGCGGGCACCACGACGATAATGACGACGATGAGCGCAATGGCGGCGGGCAACATCTCGTCGATCACAACGATGCGACCCGGCATGAGTAGCGGGCCGCAGTGCCGTCAACCACCGGCGTACAAAGTTGCGCAACAGATGGCGAGATTGCACAGACTCGGTCGTGCTAACAGCCACGAGGGGGTCACTTATCGCACCGATCACGAAGATGGTACTACATGTAACCAAATCGCTACCGTTCACACAGCTCACACACCACTATCACCACCACCACTACCATCACAACCACAACCACAACCACAACCACAACCACCTCACGTTCACACACCGCTGTTCGGTTTACGCTCGTTGAGGCTTACGCTCCCGTTGTTAACGTTCACGCACGGCGAAGAGTGTTGATTCTTCTTTACAGCTCTCATCACCATTACCATCCTCCGTTCTCAGTACACGAGAGTACCGGTCTCTTCCGCGGTCTGTAATGCCTCGGGCGAGCATGAGCGTTGCAGCGCTTTCCCGCTGATCGGAAGATTTTCTTTTCTTTTCCACGTTTGTTTATTACCGAAACACTTTTCACCGTGCGTATAGTCGAAAGTAGCTATACCGATTTTACGCCCCAGATCTTGGTGGATGTCACTGGGACCGATCATTTTGGGAAACTGCAGTCTTTTCTTTTGATACACACGGAAGATGAATTCTGTTACTGAGAGGAAAAATATCTAAGAAATGAACAAAATGTATCCAGTGAATACTAATAACTTATTTACTTACACTAATATAAAATATTTTTCAAACAAAAAAATATACGTTTCCTTAAAACCTCAACTTTTCATAAAAGCGATTGTTCCATTCAAATAAAAGGTAATTTAAGTGAGTATATTATTATTATAAACACTGAATAAATACTTTTTTATTTTTCGGATATTTTTTCTCTCAGTGTTAATCAATAGATTTAATCATCATCGCCGCAATTGGAATAAATCTTTGTGATTTAGTAGCAATATTATTGACACTAGTACATTACTTTAATAACTTCAGTATTAGCATCAATAATATTGTTGTTAAATCCAAAGGATTTACTGCAGCGTTGGGCATTTATCGATTATAATTCTTTTTGACTAAAATAATCGGCAAATAATCAAAATTAATCAATCGTCACGTATAAAGTCGAATAACTTAATCACGATTAGTGAAATTATTTATTACTTATCAAACTTAATTTATTAATTAATCAAAGCTTTTAATCAATTTTTATAATTAACAAATCAAATTAATAATCATAGCTTGATAATTAATTTTGATAATTACCAAACCAACTTATTTATTAATTACCAGCATTAATTATCGAGCTTTGATTTGATTGAATATTCTAATTAGTAATTAATTTCATCAATTAATTAAATTATTCGTGACGTTACGTATATGACGACTGATTTATTCTGGTTGTTAATTTGTTGATTATTTTAGTGAAAGGATTATTTTAGTGAAAGGATTATTTTAGTGAAAGGAAATTTGAATTGATTAATACCCAACATTGGTTTACTAATTAAGGCGGAGTTGATTGATTATACTGATTCGGCAGCATCTTTTCTTTTACACAGTGTCGGTTAATTTAGCAACTTAGTTTAGCTATTTTTCTCTCGAGGTGATTTTTTCCCACCTTGGGGAAGATAGAGCAATAGAAACAATCGAGGTGATATCGCGAGTCTTCACGGCATAATCTCGAACACGACTTTGCACACAATTGTAAACACAGCGACAATATTACGATAATATTACCGATTGATCTCGGGAAGAAGTTGATTATTGCATACACGCGCGCTGTAAATACGCGCTAGTCACGTGTAAATTAACGAAGCGCCTGTGTACGACGTATGAAGAGCTTGGGTATTGAATCTCTGTGATTATCGTGTGTGTTTAATGGCGCACTCATTTAGCATAGCCGCGCAAATGTCCGCGATGCATCACGACATTCCAGCCGCATCAAGTGCATCGAGTCAATATTTATGTTACTAGTCATCGCATCCACACATTCGCTTGCTCGTCATCGCTGTCGAAATTTGCATTGACACCGTTGTACGATGTTGTATGTCGGATTATGCAGTTTGTTCCCATAATTATTTATCATTTAGCGTGATAACGAGGCATGAATTCTTGCTTGCTTGCATTACTTGTCGCACGTGATCATCCTCTACCGTCCATTTTTGTTGTTCGTATCGGGATTGTTCCCCGAGAGAAAGAGTGAGAGAGAGAGAGAGAGAAAGAGAGAGAGAAAGAGAAGGAAAGAGAAGGAAAGAGAGAGGAGAGACTTCTAGAGCCGACTCGTTTTGAAGAGTAATTAGACTTTTTTTTCTTTTTTCTTAAATTCCGGAGGAACGTACGCCGGTGGGTTTCTCTTTTATTAGACAGATTGCATTAAACGAGAAGACTCTAACCCACAAGATTGTAGGACAATAAGTATGAACTGTATATAAGCCGCTTTCTCTAGCATCCAGCGCATGGAATCTTTTTTTCTTTTTTTATTATATTACCATAGCTTCTGATTTTCCCGTTATTCTTTTTGCCGTACGATCCTCTACTTAGAGATACTTCGTTTCTTTTTTACTATACTGAGAAAAGGATTGGTTGAATTGACGCGGCAATGAACGAATAACCAAATGCGTTTCTGTCGAGAGAAGCAGCGTTTCTGATTCTTAGGTCCGAATTTGGGGCTCTTAGAAGAAAAAAGAAGATATGATTTCATCTTTAGTGGAATCTTCTTATACACAGTCTTAAGAAAATTCTAAAACCAAAAGGGAAATATTCGAGATACGATATTCTCAAAGTTAAAGGAATTTCTTTTATCTGCTGTACAAGTTTTGTTCTATAATAAAAACTTCTTCTAATAATAGTAATAGAGCATTCTGCTTCAAATAAATGCGTTAATTTTTAAGTGGAAAAAAGTAAGTTAGAATAACATCCAGTAGATTTCTTATTAATAATTTATTTCATTAAAAGAGGAATACTCTTCCAGTGAGAGTTTTCGCTTAAGATATAGGATTATAGGTAACACCTTGCAACTAAAGTTTTTTTTTTTTAGAATATTCTCCTTTTTTGCTTCAAGAAGAATCCTTTTGGAAGTATATACAGAATATACAGGATCAGTCACCTAATGTTAGCTTCTAAAATATTTCTGTTATTTCTTTTTATATCAGAAGAAAATGTGTAAGAAGAATAAATTGTGTAATTGGAAAAGGATTGACTGACTTCAATATTTATTCCTTCCAACAACAATCATTTGTTCTTTACACATTTTTCTCTAATATTAGAAATAACAGAGGTATTTTAGAATCAAAGTTAGATAACTCATGTATAAGGGGACCACTGAGAACGAGATCATGTTTTTAGATAAAGAGCCAGAGATTTTGCTTCCTCCGACCAAAGCGCGTCTGGCTAGTTCGTTAATGATGCCGCGTTAATGATCATCAATACCGAGCAATCAGTTTTCTCCGTGTTCGCTCCGTCGCCGAATGAAACTCGAGGAATGCACGCGTTGCGAATTAGTCCAGCCGAATTCTGAAGCCCCACGCGCTTAGATCGCGCTCGCGCCCTGCTACGTGCCACTCACTAAAACGCCATTCTGAAATGTTGCAGATGACGAAGACGCCCAAGTGTCGGCGGTCTAAGCGGTCCACACACACACCCCAGACACACAGTCTCACGCCGAATCTCTCTCTCGGTTTTACCCGTTTAGTTAATTCCGTCGGGAGCGTTCCCTTCGCACGATCGAGAGACAGAAGGCGACGAAGGGGGTCGTTTACCCCTTCCCGGCGGTGCGCCACGCTACGTCACGCGCCGAGACGCGAACACAGGGTGGAGGACAAGGGCGACACGCGCGAATTTTCTCCTCCAACTGCGAGTGCTTGCGCGTCCACAACGGCGGTAGCATTCCCGAAACCCCCTCAACGGGGTGTGCATGTCTAATGACCGCCACACACGTCGACCATTACCACCACTATCGTCCTCATCCTCATCCTCACTCTCATCCTCATCCTCATCCTCATCCTCATCATCACCACGGCCACCACTCTGTGTCCTTTTGCTCTCCGTGAGCCGCGCGGGCCAATTTTTCGCGTGGGTGAAACCCACTTTCTCTTCAACGTCGTCAGGGAGAGACGTTTGTTTATTTTTTTTTTAATTCTCATTTACACAGAGAGCGCTTGTCTTCCAATGGTCCCCTCCCCCCTCCTTCCCCATTCATACACCTACCCCCGCGACGAACACACGACGACGGCACCGTCGAGAATCTCAAGCGTCGAGGAGGAAGTATTTGTACAACGTGTGTACCGTTCAACCGGCACTGGATGGAAAGCGACGAGCGACCGGCGGCGAATCCGGTCGGTTCCCGAGGACGAGGGAAAAATATGGTAGGAGGGTACTACGTTCTTTTCTCTCTTTTTCTTTTTTTTTTTTTTTCTTTTTTTCTTATCAGACTGAGGGAACACTTTTCGGATATAATAAGCGCGTTCCCCGCGCGCGGAGCTCCCGCGGGACAATGAGAAGAAGCGAGATCGAATAGAAGTCGAAGGAAGGCGTTAAGAGATAAGGAGAGCGATCGTAATATTCTCTATAAATGTGTAATAAAACCGAGTCCAAAGATGTTATATACATATATACATACATATACATATATACATATATACATACATACATATATATATGTATATATGTATATATATTATACACTGCGTGTCCGCGCTAGAGAAAGTACGAACGACGACGTGTGCTCTGTAATATATAATTAGTAGGCCAACACACTTTAGCGTGTGTGTCCCGTAGTAGTGCGTAAGTTGGTGTAAATAGCGTAGTGTTACATAGCGTTTAGTGAACAGCAGCAGCAGCAGCGATGGCGACGGCGATGGCAGGAAGAACGACGAGAAAAAGAAAGAGAGAGAGAGAGAAAGAGAGAGAGAGAGAGAGAGAGAGAGAGAGAGAGAGAGAGAGAGAG
This sequence comes from Odontomachus brunneus, assembly GCF_010583005.1. Taxonomy (NCBI): domain Eukaryota; kingdom Metazoa; phylum Arthropoda; class Insecta; order Hymenoptera; family Formicidae; genus Odontomachus; species Odontomachus brunneus. Next base: position 451,604 of record NW_022639645.1, read on the forward strand.
AGATCCTGGATATATTGAATATTATATAATAGATATTGCTCGTCTCAGATTTATATTATATATTTCAGATTTACAATTTCCTATATTACAAAGGTAAGATCATGTGAGCTGTAAAAGATTTGAATAGTTCGATTATTGGGAAATAATCTGGCGACACCAGGTAGCTGGGTCTAATCCGCAACAGGACGCTGGCGAAAAAAGAGTAACAAACAGCTATAAGAAACGTGTTTACAGGCAATAGACGGCTCTTGTTTGTGAGATTTGCAAGATACTGAGATTGTTGTTGTTATAGAAAGTGCGAAAAACAAAGATATCGAAGCTGTGCTCTTACAATTATATATTCTTTACTTTTTTTGTTAATGATATCACAAAATATATGCTGTTAAGTGAATGAATTTATTTGAATAATTACCGCAATACGTATAGAATGTCTAGACTCTCCTCCGCAATTTTTATGAGAATATAGAGCGGATTGAGATAAACATTAAAGTCCTATACCATTTTGTGATATTTGCAACAATAATCGAGATATTAATTAAAGAAAGTTGAGTTAATTAAAAAAGAATGATCGCGCACGCGATATGGTAGATAAGCTATGGTAATAGCGATGTGTGATGTGTGCTTGTACATCAAATTAAACAAAAACTTTTCATCATTTTGCAAATAACCAGCTTTTTAGTTATCAAATTTTTAATCAGTAGATTTTTAATCAGTTTTTTTTAGTTATTAATGAAAGAAAATAATTGTGTGCAATAATGCACAAATTTTCTTTAATCTAAAAATCTATGTGGTCATTTGCAAAATGGTAGAGGACTTTTTTACCCAATTTTACCTAATGTA
>NW_022639645.1:452453-466406 GCF_010583005.1 Odontomachus brunneus
AGGAAAAGAAGAAGTAATGCGGAACATTCGAATACGATTTGACTCTCGTGTCCAACGCCAAACTAGAGTTCTCACCCACCCCCGGCATTGCACAGATTTGGGAAAGAACTAAAAGTAAACAAAAAAAAAAGAAGAAGGAAACTTGTCTCTTTATCGATAGGAACAATTGGAGCCACACGTATGGTCGTTTTAGACTTCGTCTTTGCGTTACGCGTTGAGCGGTTTAATAATGTGTTTAATTTTTCTCTTTTATTTAAGTTCCTTGAGCTTTTAGAGAAGATTTTTGTCCGTCACTCTTTCTCGCTCCGATTCGCGGGCGATTTCAATTTTTACGAGAGAAGCTGACGATTTTACGCGTTTCTCGTTGCCGGATTTTAACGTAGTCGAGTACAACAGGGTTGTTTCTCGAGGACGAATCGCGCTCAGAGGAGAAGGGGGTCGCGATCGAGACTGTTGCTTTTCTTTTCTCGTAAGAACGCGGATTTGCCAAGCGCGCGAGTTATCGCGCGTCATTGTAAGCTTCGCGTTCTTCGTGTAATAATCATTTTTACGGAACGCGTAATGAATTTTAGCTCTCAAGTAAGTTATTATTTCCTCCCCTAGTTTCGGTCTTTAGTTCGATGCTTTACGCGACGTTGTCATCGATATCCTTCGTTATCTTTTATCAATATCTCGGTACTCTTAGTTTTTACTCGTGTTATCCGCGACACGCGTGACGAAAACTTCTTCAGGTCGTGTCTCGTAGGATCCGAGGGCAAGGGCAAAAGAAGCGAGACGAAAAGAGGAGACAAAGTTCTTCGCTACTCTCTTTACACGTCGGTACGGTACGAGAGCAATTTTATTATTGTAAGTTTATTCATGTCTATTGTGTACACTTGGCTTCGCTATTTGACTACTGAGACAGCTCTTCTCGATGCAGCTTGAAACCTTGCCGACGGTCCAGTGAGAGCTTGTTTTCGATCAGTTCACGGAAGTTGAGCTCTCTCATTAGACCGTTGGCCGAACTGCAAACTGCGTCGAGAAAAAACCAAGTCCAAACCGCATCGAAGCCAAGTGTATACATACACACACACACACATACACACACAACACACACACACACACACACACACACACACACACACACACACACACACACACACACACACACACACACACACACACACACACACACACGCTCTTGTTCACTTACACGCAAGACTTGAATCCTTTTACAAGTATTAAAGAAACTATAATTTGCGTGCACGATATATATCGACGCGTTAGCAAAGAGGGCCTAATTACCCGGGCACCGTTTTTGCGATTGCCAAGTATGCGAAGAGAGAAAGAGAGAGAGAGAGAGCGCGCGCGAGAGAGAGAGATAGTATAAGGGAGAATGAGAGGGTGTGAATGTATACGAGTATGCATGCAAATACGAGAGAGAAAGTGAGGGAGAGAGTCAACACAGTACTTCTTTGGATACTCGGATCTCCACCATTAATTACATTCCAAACTTTATCTCGCCGTGTTTCCACTCCCACGACATGCTTTGCGCGTTAAATAAAACACACGGAGAAAGAGAGAAAGAGAGAGAAAGTAAGAGACACGGTGGTAATGACATGATGACTGAGGAAAGAATATTTTGAAAATTTATTTGTAGAGCATAAAGTTTATTTCTGTGAGATAAAGTTTATTTCTCTCTGTGAGTTAATTTTATATCTCACAAACAGGTGTTCAAGTACCTTTTTCTCAGTGTACAGTGTATATGGATGACAACTATATACGAGTTTTGTATGTTAATCAACTATTACATGGCTGTTATAAAAACTATTACATTTAACCAACTATTTTCTGGTTGTTGAAACTAAAACTGAGTGGTTGCGAGAACTATATAGTAACTGTAGTCGCTGTAACCGTCCAGTTTTAATAGCGATATAACTATAAAATAGTTTATTTAGCTATATACATTAATTGTGCACACAAAATTCATGTAGTTGTTACTACTACGTCCTCTTCTCTGAGTACACGTTTAACCATCGCAAAAAGGAGCGAGATCTGCGCGTTTAACGAACGTTAACAAAACGAAACTAAACGTTCATTCAGTGAAAGTTCATTTGATGAACTGTCGTCTAAGAGTGTCATCGATATCATCCCTCTTTTTCTCATCTCGACTGTTCGCCTCGTTTATTTCTTATCATTAAAAGACCAATCCCGACATCCACGAAGACTGTGTTACTCCTCGACGTGTAGTGTCCAGTGATCCCGAAGGAGCGGGAGGAAATGTGATCCAGCTCGGTCCTTCGGGACGGAGATTCAATATATTTACTTGATATTCATATTATATATCTCTTTGTACATATCCTAACAACCTTGAAATCTTTGAATATTAATATCCAACGTTCTCGAGGAAATTTTTAAGCGTATCTATCAGATAATTAAGTAATCTTCGTAATGCAGCATCAAAATCCAGCGAATCGTTTTCTTTACCCTTTTCTTTCGGTTCCTACTCTCTGATCGACCTTCTATCTTTGCGTTTGTTTCCCCATCCCCCCTCCGCCATCTTTTCACGTGTCGTAGGCGCACCAGGCTCTACGTCATTCCATGTCTACGCATTTACGACACTTTGAGCGGAATGTCGAGGGTTTTCTGGACTCTGCGGTATTCTCTTTTCTTTTCCGGCTCGTCGCGATCGCTCCTGCAACCCCAACAGTCTCTCGTACGCGCGCGAGCAGTCTTCAATGAGACGATAAATTCTTTCACGCGAATATCGTGCACTAAGTGCACGCGATTTGCTCGCGGATTATCTCGCGCACATGACCACAAGATGATTCGCGCGCGCCGCGTGAACAGGAAATTTCCCGGTGAAAATTCGAGTTTTACCCGCGTGCCGGCGCGCAGCGTCGTACAATTTTAGCGCAGCCGTATAAAGAGTGCGGCTAAAATATTCCTCCAATTTAGCTAAGAAAAAATAAGATTTTGAAATAAGTACCAAATGTAAAAGATTTGGAAACAAATATATGTTTTATTTTCCATCGATTTTTCGTCCCAAAGTTATAGATTTCCAAAGGTTCCAAATTCAAAACAGTTTCTAAGTTTTAAAAAATATGAAAATAATGGAGTTTTGCGGCATACAAGGATTTGTTTGAGAGTTTATGACTTCTACTTTCCAGTGGATAAAAAATCGTTATCAAAATATCAATAAAAAACTGGAAATACAAGTGAATAAATTTTAAATTGAATTTTTTGTATTTTTGATTGATTTTTGGCAATGAAAGTGTCATCAATCGATTCCTCGTGTACAAAAACAATAAATAATACTTAAATCTGTTAGTTTGAGCGTACAAAAATAATTTATATGTATTTTAAAAAATGTCAATTATGTATGACAATATATTGCACCAAAATTAGATTACTATGATTTCCGGTATTTTGTCCACTAGAAAGTAGAAATAGTAAGTTTTCAAACGCCGCAAAATTCTAACATTTTCATATTTTTTTAAATTAAAAACTTTTGAATTTGGAACCTTTGGAATCCTAAAACTTTGAGACAGGAAATCGGTGTAAAATAAAACATATATTTGTTTTCAGCGAGATCTTTCATTTATCTATTTCAACCCTTTATTTTCCTAATCGGATTGAAGGAACATACCGAATATCTATTTGGCTGCATTCTTTAATTTCGAATTAGGAGAGTCTGGGCGCGTTAGTGAAAAATTCTGCTTTTCTCCCTTCCGAAAAAAATATCATTTGGCTCGTGATCAGAGGAAACGTGCACGAGAATGTCCACTGTTCGGCAGGTGTCAATTCAAAACGTACCCGCACCTTCTCTTCCGCTCATCGTCTCTTTCCCATTTCTTTTTAATTTTTTTTTTAATTTATATACACATACTCCGCCTCGTTCTTTCTGTTGTTTTAATTATTTATAACCCTGAGATATTCGATTATAACGCGTACAGCAACAGAAAAAAATCTTTTGTATTTAATTTGTTTAATAAAACTTGGATCATAGTACAACGTGTCCCGCCTCTGTTGTCTTTTTGAGTTCTCGCTCGTCCCACATCCCACACCACGCGATCCATCTCCTCACGCTTATTTATTGACGATTTACGACAGTACAAACGCTAATACTTGGGCAAAAAATTCTCTTCGAAGTATATAATATACATATATATGTACACACACATGTATACAGGCTATTTCAGTGTGAAATGACTCTGTCGCACGTTTCGAGGGGCATGAGTGGCGAGAAGGAGAGGCATCGCGGAAGATAGAAAGAGACAAGGACATCCGTATTTTTCAAATGAGAAACATGTTAGTCGCTACCACATCTCTCAGAGAAAGAGAAGAAAGAACACTCCTGGTAGAAGTATATGCAGTTTAAGTAAACACGTGTTACTATCTAGTATTAATGCACATTTTCATTAGTTGTAAAAATACTGCGTAGAAACTGGACAAGAACTCGACAGAGTTTTATCCAGTGATTGAAGCATTTTACTGCACAATATGTGGACCGATTCTTTCTGAGATATAATATCAGTAATATTAATTCAGAGTTTTGTAATGTGCACGTACTGTAGTGTCTGTGTCGTGAATAAATTTAAAACATACATTGTAAAAAAAGAGCTCAAAATTGCGTGAACAATGAGTGAACGTGTTGAAAAGCATAAAGCAAGAAAAAAATTAGTCGAAATAAGATATTTGACAATATCAAAGTTCTTGGTTCCTTGCTGACTCTCGATTAATGACGTCAGAGGCGGAAAAATATACAATAAAAATGTTTGCAAAATTATTAATCAAACTGTTTGTACAAATAAACGAAATAAGAAGATATATTCATAAAATGACACTTGTTACTAATTGAGTACGTCTGTAAAATAGTCCGAGCGCTTTTGTTTTGCTATAACAATCAAATTACCGTAAAATTCACGTGACACACAATCTACCTTTTTGATCTACCTTTTCTTAAGATTTTATTACGTCAATTTTATGGTTACTTATTGATTGTTAAAACAAGAAGTAAGTGTTCGGATTATTTTACACATTTGCTCGGCCAATTACGAGTATCATTTTATGGATAAATCTTTTTGTTTCTATTTTGCAAGAATTTTTAGCGTGTATATTCTCGCTTCTGACGTCATAAATCAAGATGGCCGCGGCCAGGAGCCTTAAGCTCTGTGACAAAAATGGCAACAAAGTGAAGAAGTGAAAGTGAGCAAAAGATAAATGATATACGTTAATGATACAGAATTTCATTGCGGTGAGAACACATCAGACTACTCTGATGGCGATGATACAAATGAAAACTGTGAAACAAATGATAGCTCCTGTCAGAACCTGGTGAAATAGTACAATTACAAAAATGAGTAAAAGGACATATGTCACTCGATGATTATGAAAGACGTCACCCAAAAGGCGAGAAACATTAGAGAAAATCTGTACACACCAAAGATTTTCTGCGCTATGGCTTTCATTAATGTTAAACATTTTCAACTAGAAAAAGCGTGCACAGAAAATGAAACACTACTAGAGTAAACATGATTGTGATCATTTAACGAGCGCAGCAGACTTGATTGTTAATCAATTGAATAGTTTTTTGTTTACTGTTCTGTTTTGTGGTTCAGTAAATGGCTTCAGATTTTGCGCCATCTCTCGCGCGCAGTAACTGTGCAGGAAGAGAGTTCAACATCTTGATTGGGATCTCAAGTAATTTTACTCTTTGATGGCTTGACACGACTGTCCAGTAACTGCTCAAAAACCGCATTAAATTTCTACCAGGCACGCATACAACAGACACATCGCGAGGACCCGTGAAGGGCACGCGCGAATTAAATTCTCGGACGTTCCGGCGGACGTCTTCGCGCTTCTCCGGTACTCGGGAACAGGTCTCTTGACTTCAAAAGCAACGATGCGCTTCCCTTGTGCACCACCGGTTCGTTTCTATCCCCATACATGTATATTTTGGAAGATGCGATCGTGTCACTTTACGCCCTGTATCGCGACTCTGTACATAGGGGACCGAATCTCTGAGTTTCGGGTTTCGTTTCGATTAACTGAGCCCTATTTGCGCGCGCTACGTACGGTATTTTTATCGGTACAGTAACGATAAGTTACACATCGAATTTTCTCCAATTGATTACCTCGCGACACACGTTTGTTTCGAGAAGCGGAGGAGCCGATGTTCGCGCTTTCTCAGTATACAACAAAGCGGTGCTGTCTCAGCGGTCTCATCCGGGAGATGCTCGCGGATACCATGGAGTTTTATTCGGGTGGTAGCACCTGAATAACCGGGTAGTACACGCAAATACGAATAATAACAGGCTACCGGGTATATATATATATATATATATATATATATATATATATATAGAGAGAGAGAGAGAGAGAGAGAGAGAGGGGAGGGGGGAGAGAGAGAGACTACTCTGGTGCATAATGACAGCACCAACACAAAGGACCACGAAGTTGATTAATTTCTCTAGCCACGAATGTGCGTTTGTTCTCGGGGTCTCTCTCGAGAAGCTCGGAGCGCCTCGACGAATAGCCGTCGTTCAAATGGCATGTATACCGTGCGTAGCGGATGATCTGTTGGAACGAAATTGATAGTGATACTACTACTACTACTATTTTGTACGATACGATGTTTTGTATAACTGTCTACCGTGTGTGTAGAAGCGGAGTCTACCGATTATTGTATAAGTGGTAAAGAAAGAAATGCTCTATATCGAACCGCATATACATATATACATAAATATAAATAAATAAATATATATATATATATATATATATATATTTAAAATTTACGATTTGTAGACGTACGCGGCTCGACTGCACTCGCGAATGGTCATGCGCATTGATGTTACAATCCCATTTAATGTACACCTGTAAATCCCTCCCAGCAAACAATATACGAGCAATTAAAGGATTGGTAAAGAATCAGCGAGGAATTTTCATTCACCACCCTTGCATGAAAGAATGCGCATTTCTCCGAAATGCCAACTCGCAATGACAGCCATACACGGACAGAATTTTACGGTATAAATTATTATATTTTATAATCGAGATATGTAATTTATTATCCTTTTATTTTTTATAAGTGTTTTTCATATTTTTCATGTGTTATTTATATTTTAGGAACTGAAATGCACTATTAAAAATTTGTTATGTTTCCTTTTTTCTGAAATTTACTATATTTCTTAGCAAGATAGACTTTACGTCAATCTATTTTTGCACTACTAAAACCAGTAAAATTGAGAATTTATATGAAAAAAACTCATATTTTTCCTCCGTATAGTGATTTGCACGAAAGTATGTGCATTTTTGCGAAAATTAACTTGCAATGATAGTCGTACATGGGAGAATTTTATAGTAAAAATCACAATAGTATTTTATAACCAAGATATAGATATCTGTAGTGATTTATTATCCTTTTACTTTTATGTGTTATTTATATTTTAGCAACTGAAACGCATGCTATTATAAATTTGTTATATTTCTTTTCTGAAATTTATTACGTTCCTTAGCAAAATAGACCTTGCCGTCAATCTATTCCCGCACTACCAAAAACAATGTAAAATTAAGAAGAATTTATATAAAATTTATATAAAAAAATTAATATTTTTTCTCTCCCTCCGCGTAGCGATTTCTTTGTCGTCAATTAATGAAAGTGTAAGAAGCAAAAACTAATTTCTTTCTTATTGAAAATTTTTTTTTCACTAAATTTTCATCTTAACGAGAAATATATATCGTTAAAAAATTCATTCAGAGTTATTAAATTTGTTAATATATACCACACTTGCGGAAAACGAGCGGCTTGTTTGACGAATTTTCTTGAAAGTAATCTTGGAGACTCTCTCAAAGAATGATTATCATGAAATTATAACGTTGATCACGAGGGAGTTTTTCACACACACACACACACACACATGATCGCATTCAGAAAGGTATCGTGCGAAAATAATGAATAGCAAGGGGGCGCGCTGCCTTGCGTTCATGCGGCTACCACATGGTAGCGGTTGACGAGCACCTGTTGCCTTAGACAGGAACCAACTGACAGTCAAGGGTTAGTCGGCTCACTTACGCGTAAAATTGTGACTCCTCCGCGACTTATGTCGCCTACAACGTTTCTCTCTTTGTAAAACATATTGCGAACTAATTTCTACATCGCAACACTCGCAATCGAACTCTTCGGCGCGATCGTTGGATTTCGATCGCTTCCGCTCTCCGTTTTATTCGTCACGAGACGTTCTCTACACATCGTGTTCTCGAGAAATCGACCTATTTAGCAACGGAAATAAGGCTACGAGAAAATTCTGCGTCTTCAAAAAAGGCCTCTCTAAATTCCTCGGAGTGAAATCTCACTCGAGAAATAGAGTGACCACCGAGTCATTCAAATTTGAGTGATTTTTTACTCGTGTAGAACGAATTTTCCACTCTGAATTGTCGAGTAAATATTTTTACTCAAAATTGAAAAGTTGAAGTTTGAAAGTTGAAGTTTGAATCTGATATACTATACTTGGTTACAAGGTGGTCTAGACATTATTATTATTTAATTGTTGTTATTATTATATTTCACTTTACGGAAAAAGAAAAGTTGCTTTATAGTATAATATTTTATATTTTACATTATATTGCAATAATGAGATTGGAATCTCACCAAAGTGTCAAAATTGAGAATTATTACCGAAAGGTTTACGCAATGTAATTATAATAATAATTATTATTATTTACTATTATTTATTAACACTATTTATGTCATTATTGCATAAACGCGTCGATAATGACTTTCAATTTTGGAATCAAAATCCACTCTAAGCCTAAGTGAAACATTTACACCTGTGATTTCGAATGATAATATTTTCATTATTGCTTCGGACAAAAGTCACAAAGGACACGTCGTTTTAACTCGTTTTGGGTGATGCTTCACTCAAGAAAATTTAGGGAGGAAGAAATCGCCACCTGTAGAAAATTGTTTAGGATTTGCGATTCTCATATAACATTGATTTTCTATGCGGGTAGTGCACGGAAAAAAAGTTTGGTTGGAGTAACTAAATGTGTGTGGTAAAATATGAACGAACCAGAAATTCGAACCAGATATGAACGAACCAGTTGAAGTTACCAGAATTCTTTTCAAGGTAACAGGATTTCCGGTCAACTTGAACAGCTGCGTATTCTGGTTACCCAGAAATCTAGTTAACTCGAAGGTTGCAAGACCTGGTCAACCAGAGAAGTCTCATTAACTTGAACAGATTCCGATAATTTCGACCGGAATGTTCGGCTCGTTCGTATATCACCAGACATTTGGCTAATCCAACCCAACCTTTCTTTTCCATGTGGAATAACGAATTTTGGGGCAAACTTTCGGGCATTCCAGTCGGCGTCTACCCTGCCCCGGAAAAGTCTCGAGGGATCTCAATGCGCGCCGAGCCAACCAGGCGGACGTACGCGAGTCGCCGATCTCGATCTGCGAGGATCACAGATCCTCGCCGGGCATCCCTTCCCGCGCGGATTTCACAGCAGCACGACGGCTAGACGGTGCTACACTCCACCTCTCCTACCGTCGTTTCGCCATTTCCCTCTCTCTGCGGCGAGCCGATGCACGATGCAGGGGAGAAAGAAACACCGCCTTCCGACCGGCACGGAGTAGTTGTTCGAAAACCGCTCTTACCTGCGCCGAGTGTGCGCTCGGTTTATCGTTCCGCGCGCGCGCGTCCGCGAACCCGGTGTACTCTCCCGACGACGACGGTGGACACTCCGATCTGCCGATCGCGCGACCTCGACAGCCACGTTCGATCGCCAGCGCCGCGACCCCGGGGAATTCAAAGCACGCACGCACGTCGATCGAGCGATCGCCCGGGGCTGCTGGCGCGATTTCCGCGATATCGTTTGCCGATTCGCGAGCATGCGCGCCGCCGCCGATGAACGTCGCGCGCCGGAGATCGGCGATCGAGCGTTGGATCGTTAGGCGTTCCCGCGGGTGCTCTCCGTGAACCGATCGATCTCGCGGGAGAGGTTCGCGCCGCGAGCGGGCTCTCTCGCTCTCTCTCCCCTTGCTCAGCGCCACGCCGACGACGCTGATGGATTACCTGTGGGTTCAAGTGTGCACGGTGTGTTGTCCGCGCCAGGGTCCAGGTGTGCGCGATTAGGTGGCCGCATCGTCGTCGTCGTCGTCGTCGCCGCTGGGAGCGCATTGATATCGTTGCAAATTGCGCGCGCGGAGGCCGCGCGATCGATGGATCGCTAAGGGCGAGCTCACTTGGAGCGTTGGTTCCTTTTGGACACGCGTGAATACGTGAACACGTGGCCTGACGCACCTACGTCCTTTACTGGGACTCGGGGACTCGGGCTGTTAGAGAGTGACTTCGACCAACGACGACGTCCAGCGGGCGTCTGCGGTCCCGCCTGGAATTAGCGAGATCTCGGGAGGACGAGAGCTATTCGGGATTAGCTGGATCTCGCGAGATACCTCAGCCGCTTAGCCGCTGCCGTCGCAGGTTGCTCTCCTTTATCCCGGGGATTGTTCAACTCAGGTGCGCCACGATCGAATCTCATCGGGAGATTTCAAGAGTACTCTCAGTGGAGCGTAATCCCGCCTTAATCCCCGTGAATGATTCGACAAGACGGGGAGAAAGAGAGAGAGAGAGAGAGAGGGAGAGGAGGAGAGAGATAGATAGGAGCAGTCCGTCTTTATCCTTGCGGTGCGCGATACCGGCTCCGAGAGACCGGTGTCCGGTATCCATTGCAATCTCCTCGATAATCGTCCGTCATTGAGCATCCCCGAGTCCATCTCGGCGTGATTCGCTTCGTTATTGAAGACGAGCTTTTGTTATCGCGCCGAGTTTCACGACCACTTTGGCGGAAAGAGGAAGAAGGAGTCTTCTTGGCAGCGAACGAGCGCGTAATTGAATCGCTCGCCAAGAGATCTCGGGAGTATCCTTCTCGAGAGACACAGAGGAAGAGAGCGAGAGGGGCTACAATCTGCTCGATCTCGCCTCCGTGAGTGCGCGATTTGACAGGTAGAAGTCGCGTGTTCATCCGTCGCCGGCCGCGGTGGTCTATCGCTCGAACGCTCGTCGTTCTTCAAGGTACAAGCTTCAGGGAGCTTCTCGCGCCTCTCGAAGATCGTCTGCGCTAACTTCTTTTACCAGCACGCACGCTCCATTAGACGCCCGACGCGCCGATTCTCCCCCTCGCGTGATGGACGGCGCGCAGATTTCGCGGATTCGCGAGTGCACCGTATCTGAAGCCCGCTGAAGATTGCAAGAGGAGAAGATCACGTCTATACTCGCTTCGCTCGATTGAATCCTCGCGGACGAATCGATATCGAGGATATAAGAAGCCGTCTCCTAATTTCTCTCTTAAACGCGAACTACTCGAAGCTAAAGTGAATCCAACGTCCATTTCGTTATCTTCCGTTGTCTGTTATCTTCGACTTTCTATTGTTAAGGATTTCCGAAATTACCCACACGAAGTTAGCTTGACTTGACTTGACTCCAGTGGAACCAACGTCCATCGTGTTATCTTCGACTTTCTGTCGTCGAAGACTTCCGAAATCGTCCACACGAAGTTAAGATCTGATTTGAGTTAGCTTAATTTGACTCGACTTCACCTGAGTGGACCCAACGTTCCATTATCTTCGACTTTCTGTCGTCGAGGACGAAATCGTTAACTACAAAGTCAAGTCTTGATCTAACTTAAGTGGCTAACAACGTCCATTCCGTTACCTTAGACTTTCTTTCGTCGAGAACTTCCGAAACCGTCCATTCCAAGTGAAAACTTGACTCAACTCAGCTCAACTTCACCTGACTGAGGCTTGACTTAACAACGTGCAAATACTCCAAAGAACTTTCGCGCTCAGAATCCGCCAAGTGTCTACAGCTTCGTGGTCGCGTCGTTCACAACGAAATCTCCCGCGCTGCTCGTGTCAAGGGTCAGCGCGGTGCAGCGGCTGCGAGCGACGCGTGTGAACTTTCGTCGATCGTCGGCCCCGGGGATCGACTTCCGACGTGATTCATCGAGGCCGCCGCTTGAGCGGGTCAGGGACGAGAAAGAAGGTGGATAACTCGCGTCGGCCTTAGGTCGATGCACGTATGCGCGCGGCAGCCTGGATTTCCGCACCATTTACCACGACGACGGGGCTTCTCGGGCTCGCTCGAATGCTGCTGCTGCTACTGCAGCGTGTGCTATCTTCTTTCGCCGTGACGACGATAACGATTCGCATCGAGCCGCGATAACGACGCGCCGTTCGCCCGCGCTCATCGATCAGTTTATCGCCGGGTGCCCGCGAATTCGCCAAGCCAGTCGCGCTCGTCGACTGCCACGTGTGCCTGGAAAGTACGTGACCGAAATCGATTGTCGAGACGCGCGATTTTCTCACTCTTTCCTAATTGAACGTGCGCGCACGTCGCGCGTACAACTGATTGACCGTCTCAACAAAACCCGCGAATTTGGTCTGTGGAGATAAGAAGAAGACCAAGAAGAAGGAGACCAGACTCGTGTGTGACGAACGAGCGTCTTCTCTTGGAAGACCAGAGTACACCCCCTTCTTGGAGAAACGCGTCTCGTGATCTCGCGACACTCCAACAGTGATCCAACTTACGCTTGCGTGCCCCCAGGACTTCTACAGGGACAAAGAGTCGGTAGCAAGGGGTGATAGGACCTTTTTGCCCGACGAAGGAGAAGAGAGACGCGCCGTCGGTGCGGAGGCAGTCGTAGAATCATTAAAGCTGGTGCATTGTAATATACGGCGCGTTTCGTCCGAGACGTTCGAGCCGCGCGGGACGCACACGAAGGCACCTTTATCATCTATCGAACGGCGATAACACGTCGCGCGCTCGCGCGTCGACTGACAGGTTATTGTCGATTGCTCGTGCACGCGCGAGCACTTATTAAGTGCTCTGTCTTTCTCTCTCTTTCTCTCTCGCAGGAGCTTCGTTAAAACGGTATCCCGCTGATTAGGCTCGCCGCGGAACGAACGCCGTTTGTCCGTGAGCCCGTGTGTCTTCGTCCGCTCGTTCCTCCGCATCTGCCGCGGTCTTTGTGCGTCTTGTGGTGCTCTTTTCTCGTCACGCTCTCCCGAGACGCTCTCCCGAGATCGACCGGCCGAAAGGGACGACGATAAAGGGCGGGTGAAATATATATCGGGCGCAGGAAATACCGGAGCGACACGCAAGACCGACGCGATACGCGTCCGTTCTTTCTTTCGACGGTGAGTGGCGAGGTGAGCCGTGAGTTCCCGAGCTGTGGAGATCTCTTCCTCGAAAGGAGGAAACCAAATAGCCGGCGGATACGCGAGTCTTCGCGCCGTTAAACGCGGACGGAAGGAACGTCACCTCGTCTCGACGACGAGGATTTATTATCTCACGGATTCGCGCGGCGTCCCCGCCGAGAGAGCTGTCTCCCCCCCTGCAATCAGGTTAGTGCACAGATTTCGCGTATTTCGCGAATATATATCATGAATGCCGTCGAGACGGTGATATATACACGACAGATGATATTTGTATTTTGATATATATATTATATTTTTTATTAAGTTATAAAAAATAATAAAGAAACATTTATTATATATATATATATATATATATATATATATATATATATATATATATATATATACACACAGTGTGTCCCATAAGTTCGGCAACGGAAAGAAAACTCGGCGGGGGAGCATTTTAGAGAAAAATGTTCAAGAACTTCAAGAAAATGCAAGAAAAAATGCAGTACTAAAAAATTAATATAAAATTCTGAAAAAATTCTCAGAGCTCTATGAGAACAAAATAAATAATTTTTATCTCTTGATATTTTTCGGTAAAGTTGATAGAATTCAAGTAAAAAATTATTGAAACCAATAATTTTGTAGATATTTACGTAAATATCTTAGAAAATAAAGGTCGTATAAAAAATTTTTTCAAACAAAAGTTGTTTGCTTTTTCACGTAGAATAAAATGCCGTAATAAAAAATATGTATTTCTATCTAAAAAA
>NW_022639645.1:466901-468643 GCF_010583005.1 Odontomachus brunneus
TATATATATATATATATATATATATATATATATATATATATATATACACATATACATCTTTATTTTGATAATGATTTCAATATTTTAAAATCATTTTCAAGACTTTTTAAGTCTGGAACTTTTTAACATATTAAATTTTTTATTAGTTATAAACAGTAATAATAATATTTAATAACAAATATTTAATATATATTTATTTTAACGATTACTTATATAATAATTTTTTATAAAATGTTATACTATAACATTTATTAATTTTTTTACTAAATTATAAACAATCATAAGTAAACACTTATTACATATTTGTTTTAACAAGTATTTATATAAAAATTTCTTTAAATGTTATATATATGCTGTAACACTTATTAAATTTTTTATTAAATTATAAACAATAATAAAAAAACATTTATTATATTTTTAATGTAATAATTATTTATGTAATTTTTTAAGTATTATGCGTTAACACTTATAAGTTTGTAATTAAAAATTATGAACAATAATAAAGAAATATTTATCTCTTATTGAATTTTTAATTTAATAATTAAAGTTGTCTAAAAATTGAGTGAATGATTTAATTAACATATCATGGATATCACCAATGATCAGCTTATAATCTTGCCGCGTCTCGCTAATTTACGTATATAAAAAAACAATTGCATGTAACGAATAGATAGCCAATAGAAAGTCAACGAAACGAGCTAATGAATATATGTGTCGGGAATTGCATTCGTTTACCGTATCTTTGGTGATTTAAACTTTAGTTGAGTATTGAGATGATCAATCGAAATCAGAGTAGTAATCAACTTATTCTTAATTTATTATACGCTCTGGAACAAATATTTTTAAGCAATGTAAATGCAATTTTCCAGGATTTTTTCGGTTTTCAATTTTACGCATTATAAGAAATGTGAATAATCAAATTCTAATTGCAATGTCATCAAGACACGCATAATACGGTGGACATGCTTTTCCCACTTACGGTGCATTTTTCCTCGTTGCTTCAGCTGCTTCTCCACTCTGCGGTTTCAAAAACAAATACTTGAGCGCGTGTCCACTTGTTCACTTGATCGGACATTGCCGTCGCTATTTAAACGTCTGAGAATTTTTTCCGGAAAAGTGGCACGTAATCGTTATCTAGGTAGCACTTGCGAATGCACAAAGTAATGCACAAGCGCATTCAACTACTTCGATAGACTTCCTAGAATTCTTCAGAACGTATTAGATCACGCGTTATGAACCGCGATGCCGCGTATCACATTAATCGCGAGATAAGCACACGTTGCGCAAGCTTGTCAAGAAAATTCGCGAGGGGAGTACCTGTATATCGAGCGTGAAGAGCCTCCCACGTTCGGCTTACCACGCGACATACGAAGTGGACGGTGAAAACGAGCAAGGAATTGTGCGCAATTTGCAGTTAGCGCGTTGAGGAAGTACAATGTTTGGTATTTCTTGGTATTCTTTGGTAACTCTAATCCCATAGTGAAAGAATCATAGTCAATTAAAAAATAGAAAAAAGGGCAGTTCGAGTTCAAGCACAGGACTAATAGTGCTATATACCATATGGGTAAAAAACCTTCCTTGTGTTAGGAAATCGTGTAATATTTATTGAACACGAATAATCAATATAAAACAATCATACGTTTTGGCTCAACCATGAATCCTCTTCAGTGATAATAAAACTCAAGGTTTACGACACGAACGCATTACAATTAGTAAAAGACCTGCGCAAATTGACGTGAATG
>NW_022639645.1:468653-481782 GCF_010583005.1 Odontomachus brunneus
TTTTCAATTTCGAAAAGACTGACAAAGCTTTTTAGAAATAATTTGACAGATATTGCTTATTCTTGCACTAATAAATTATCAGGATTAATTCGTGTGCATAAAGACAGGTTGTCTCTTGGTTTCCATAATATTTAGCTGTATTGGATATTAAACCATTAAAATGTTCTTAAACTAAAGCGATCAGAAAATCAATTTTGCAAGAAATTTAGACTATTTTTTTCTAGGACAGTAAGAAACTCAAATTAGACAGTTGCATATTTGAATTAGACATGAGCTTTGATCACATACAAAAATTGTTGCGGACCCCAAAATCAAGCAAAATTTGAAATTATCTTCTTTATATATGTGGGATATTAAATTTATTTGATAAATCAAGTAAAATTTGACCACCTTCTTTATGTATGCGGGATATCAAATTTATTTTTCTGCGAATAAACTTTATGTCTCACAAATAAATTTTTCAGAATATTTTTCTCAATGTGAGAAATAAATATTTGTAAATTTATTTATATCATACAAAGTTTATTTCACAAAAATAAACTCGATTACGCATAAACAAATTTTATATCCCACAAGTAAAATGTACACTGAGAAAAAATACTTGAAAATTTATTTGTGGGGCAGAAAGTCTGTTCCCATCCAGAAATAGATAGTTTATTTCGCAAAAATAAACTTTATTTTACAGACATAAATTTTATGTCCCACAAATAAATTTTTCTGTGTACTCAATATATAAGCTCTCTTTTCTTGCATCTATTGTTGACATTAATCTGTTTTAAAATTCTTAATTTAATTGATAATATAACCATTTTTTAAATGTAATTTTTTAATGTATTAATCTGTTCTAAAATTCTTAATTTAATTGATGGTATAACCATTTTTGAAATATAATTTTTTAATGTATTTTAATTTTTTCAAATTTATGACGTTTTTATTTTTTAACCATTTTTCTTCTCTCAGTGCGAGATCCAGACTCGCTCACTCGCTCGCGGGAATCGCTGGCGGAGCCGCAGCAGCCAGGTAGACGCACTTGCTCGTTACTGCTCGCCGCGGCGAGCTGGAGGGCTGTAATGGTGCGTTCGTAAAACGCGAACTTTCGTATTCGGTCGTTATTTCCGCATCAGTCGGCCGGATAATCTTCGCTGCCATAAATATCCGCGACGCTCCGGCCGGTTCTCCTCGTCTATGTAGGAATCGCGCGCGCTATTTTCGCGCGACGAAAATCACGTTCATCATCGCGGCCACTTTCTCCTCGTCGCCGGTGAGCAACCGAGCGCGATGAGCAAAGTTCGACGTGCATCAGCATCGATCGTTACACATCCTCTCTCGCGTCATTTTCACTTTTCTCCGTATCCGCCGAGAGCGAGTGGATTCCCATGTAAAGCGCGGACGGGCCGTTAGCACTCGCACTGACGTCCCGATTCGCAACGAAAGGCTGCGTAGATCGAAATGGGATAGGGGAGGAGTGGGGAGAGGGCGAGATTTTTTAGTGTGGGCGAAATTGGAAAGCATAGAAAGCGCATCTGCTTATCAGGATCTACACGGGATCGAATATTATTTTGGCTAAACGCGACGGTGCGACGTAGCGCTGCGTAGCAAAACATCTTTCCCTTTCTCTCTCTCTTTCTCTGAGATGATTTGTCTGGTATTATTAGAAACGTAAGTAGCCTTAATAAATTTAAAGTAAGGTTATTTGAGAATTTGTCACACATTAAGACTCGAATGTGCATTTCTGCTTATTTCATTTTTCCTGTTTTTTTTTATTTTTGTACTATTTATAGCATTTTTGTCATCATTGTTATTTTTGGGCTTGAGGAGAATCTTTCCAGAGCGCATAAATCTCTTTCTCTCTCTTCCTCTTCCTCTCTTTTTTTCTCTCTCTCTTTCTCGCTCCCCCTCGTGGAGCGTTAGAAACGTCACGCGACTGTTAATCGCGACTGATGAATCACGATGGTGAAAGTAACGACAGGGGGGTGACTGCAACAATGAACGGAGCAATTATCACTTAAACAGAGTTACTGCTCGCATTAACCGCTCGCTGTAACAGCGGCATTTCGGAGAGCGCATCACCGCCGCACGATTGCATAAAAAGTAATTAACGTCCGTTACATGGGTGTTTGAACTCGGTCGAGTTATCAGCGCCGATCTCGCTTGTTCGTATCGTTATTCGGCATTAATGCATCGTATAATTGGAGCCGTCGAGTTAGAAGTCGCGTTAGAATTCGCGAGCGCGCGATTTCATCGTTAACGGGATTCGCCGGCTTGTTCGCCGAACAACGGTACGGCAGTTTTTCGCGAGCAGTGAGACCTATGCGCCGTTGGGCGCGCAACAGCGCGCTGCAGGAAACAAAGCCTTTGGACAAAGGATTAACGTCGCGAGAGATGGACACCGGAAGGAAACGAAGAATCATATCGTACTTTGTACAATAAGTACCGAAGCGAGAGAGTCGAGTTAGTAGAGACCAAACAATTAAGTTCAGTCTAGCTTTCTGAAATATCAAGCCAATTAGATACTCAAGACCCGTCATGATGGTCATTAGTGACCAGCACTGTGTGATATCGCTACGGCTTAATTTATGTACTTCTTAAATTTTCTCACGGAGAAAACTGTTATGGCTGCTTCAACCACATTCTCTATAGTTAGAAAATAAATTAATGTGAATTCAAGTTAAATAGATATTGTATTAAAAATTGCTATTAGTACATGCCCACCCCTATACAGTTCTCATAGCAATTCTTATGATATGTAATGTTCAATTAGTATATTCTCATGTATAGAGAGTCTTTGACGATATATTAGTATACGAAAATTTCGTGTACATGTCAGATTACGTCAAACTGACAAAAAATACATCTGCAATTTTGCAAACAATCACATAGATTTTTGAGTTATTAACTAAAGATGATTCGAAGAAAAACGCGCGCGATCATTGGCCAATCTTCTTTAATTAATAACTCAAAGATTTATGCAGTTATACGCAAAACGGTAGAGGACTTTTATTCAATTTAACCTAATTTATAAACATACGACAGCAAGCATTGTCATTACAGCTCATTTACCGCATGGCGCGCGCGATCATTCATTAATCTCCTTTAATTAATAACTCAACATTTTACATGTTTGTTTGCAAAATGGTAGAGGAATTTTCTGTGCAATTTGACTTGTTGTTTGCAAAATGGTAGAGGAATTTTCTGTGCAAATTTACTCGTACACGAGAGTTTTATATTTTATCGTCAGACATTCTCTGTATAGTTGCTTCAACCAAAAGAATATTGCCGTCCTTCTGTTGTGGTTTACAGAATGAATACAATGGTCGAGAGATCTATAGGGTTTGGTTGCGCCACACAGCACTGAAAGTTCCGCTCAAGCGCGTATGGACAGACAGTAAAGAAGGCCAATGTACCACTTTTAGATTACTATGGCTTCTACAAACCTTTTTGTACGCATGGAACAAAAATGGCATTAATGTTTTGTTGTAGCAACCATATCTAGCCGAATGATAGATAGCTCTAATGTTTTCTTCGTGTTGGAGTGGAATTTTACTCAAAACGAGTGAACAGTGGCAATATTTTGACTCGAAAGACGATAATAAAAGTACTACCACTAAAATACTCAGGAATGAATGTTTCCTCCAAATTTAAAGTTGATTCTGACGCCATAAGAGCGAATATTTCAATCGATCGAATATGTTCCCGAATGATAAAATACATCAGATTTATTCTTCAATTACGAGTGGAAATATTCATTCGACAATTCAGAGTGAAGAATTCATTGCATAAGAGTGAAAAATCACTCAAATTTGTATGACTTGATACAGAGAAAAAAAATAACATTCCTGTTTTGAAAATATCTTTATTCTTGACATACTAATCTTCAAATGAAATTACATAGCATTAAACGAAGATAAGTTATATGCAAGAATATATTTTATATGTTTATATAAGGAAAAACCTATGTTTTTATTATTCAAAAATAATTTTCTTTAATGGAAGGTACAAAATATTGGATTGAGAATGTGATGTTTTTAAGTGTGTTAAGTCTCAGTTTCTTTCCTATTTACTTAAATTTAATAAACTCAAATTAATAATCATTGTTTTATACATAAGCAACAATATATAATTCTGTTAGAAGACTTGAACTCTTAAATTTCAATAACGTCTTTTCTCTCTCTCTCATAACTTTATTTAAATATCGTAATATTATAATATCACATAAGAATGAGATTATTTTAATGATAATGACATCATTACATTTAAAAGACATCATATTTTCAATCCAATATTTTGTGGTCTGCATTAATGAAAATTATCTTTAAACAATAACACAGGTTTTTTTTCGTTAAATCATATAAATATCATATTAATATAATTTTGCAAGTACTTTGTTTTTGTTTGATATTATGTAATTTCATTTGAAAAAATTAAATGTCAAAAATAGATATTTTCTAAAGAATGTTCTTTTTTCCATGTCAATTAACTTTTCGAATAAATTACCAATTCAAGAAATTTAAAGGATAAATCCTCAACTCTTGCCGCGAAATCTTAATGCAGTCATTTCTTAGGGACATATTTCTGCTTGAATAATTCACTTGAAAAATCCTTTAAGACTTAATTAATAAATTAAAATCATATATTTGATAAGTACGCATTCTATAGCGGCCGTGATGTATCGTGAGTGAAAGAGAGAGTGCGACGGCCTGGAGTGCGAGATACGCGTGGATAAAGTTATTACTTCACCTACCGCCTATCAACGCGCGATTAGTTAATCACCGTGGTGCACGCTAAGTGTGCGGACAGCGACCGGATCTAAAATTAAAATGAGACGACTTGGATCTCACGTGGGAGTTCCCTGGCCGCCTGATGCGAGTCACGTCGCCTTGAAATTCCGCGGACACCCGGTACGTGAGCAGAAGTACTGTACAGGAGAAAGCGTTTTTCACGGTAAGATCTCGTTCGCGGCCCTTGAACTTGCTCGCGCGCGCTCCACGGTCGAATCTTCTACTATATCGAATCGGGCAAGCTGCGAGAGCGTCTCCGCGACGCTGAGGGAGAGATTTTCTGTGAGTCGAGGGCCTCGATTTCATGTTCGCGATCGGTGAAATTAACTTCATCTTTGGATGATAACGATGATGATGGTAGCGTTATTTTTTATGTGGGTGACACGTAAGTAACTACTTTACACAAGAGAAAGAAAGAAGAACAAACGAACGAAAAGGAGATGATTTCTTAATAAATTTGTCACGTCGACTCCATATTATAGACGGAAGAAATATTGCAGTAAAAATTACATTGGAATTACATTTTATTTTAAAATGTTTTTTGGAGAGCTGGACTATATATACTGATATATTGTATAATATAAATTACTATAACTACAACAATTTTTATAAAACGTTATAAAAACATTTAATAATTGCAATTTTGTAGTAAAGAGTCAAATGTATGTATAACATTTTTAAACAAATATATCACAACTTATGTATGATCTAAAATTAAAAAATTTTGTTGTAATTTTTACCACAATATTTTTTTCGTGTAATAAAGATCCAAATAACCCAGATAGACTTTCATGATTATCATAACGTGAAACAATCATGTGATGGAAATTTTATAATTCTTTCAATTATATTTATGAAGAAAATGTATCAATCATTAAATTTACGTCATACAATGATAGAGATTTTTAGTTGTATTGACGCAGCAACAAATTTACTAGAAGTATTGCACTCAGATTCTCATATTATATTTTATATAACGTATTGTTTTAAATAAATTCTGATAACATTTTTCGCGTATTTTTTCGTATTTCTATTTTTCTTTATAAATTTTCCTATAAAAAGTTCTTTGAAAGAACTTCTAGAGTAATGTGGAAGAACTCATCATTAGCCATTTTAACATTCTTCAAACTGCACAATATATGCATACGTATATACGTTTGATAAGATTTAAGATTCTTTGAATAAGAAATCGATTATTTTAACCTGATTTTTGACCTACTGATCTTTTCAATTTTTGACTTACTGATTATATTAATTTTGCTATGTTAGATTTAGCATATCTAAAGCGTTTTATTTTGAAGCTTCCTTAGTTTTCAGTGAAAAAAAAATATGCAACTAAATTATGATATATCTAATCTAACTTAAGTAATAACAACACAATCGTCATTAACCAAAAGAACAATAAAAAATGACTTATTTTGGCCTTTTTAAGGCGAATTTTAATAATTTCTCACGAGTCTAGAAACAAATAAAAATACTATCTAAATACTATTTGCTATCTAAATGCTATTTGCTATCTAAATGCGATTCAAAAATGTAAGTTTACATATATAACTTGCGTTACACCTTTTAGGCCAAAATTAGGTCATTTTATCCACCATTTTTTACGTACAGTTGTCTATTTTGGAAAGACAGATAATAAAGAAAGTAGAAAATACAGATTAAAAATAAAAATAGAAATATAGATTGCAGATTTTTCTTATGTATGACGTTCCAATTAACAAAAGTCCCGAGATATCTTCGCGGAGAATACGACATATTTCACACATATTTTCTCTTTTTCGTTATCGGCATTCGCGTCATTAGTTTAAAACAACACGCACGCGTGATTAATTTTGATCTATGTGAATATTAGAATTCTCACGTTCGTTGAATATTCCGTGCCCGTTAACATGCAACGTGATAGTATATAATTTTAATAGATGAATATTACTTACCGAGATATCGAGTTTCGCTCGACAGCGACCGCGTTCGACTACTGACGGTAATGTAATCACGTGTAAAGTAAACCACGGTGTCGCGAGAGCGAGTTAAGATATTAATTCCCGTTCACGTCTAGTTGCTTTATTTTATTTCGCTTTCATGAGCCAAACGATCCTTTTCTGCCCCAGATAGCGATTATGTGACATTTTCCTAAAAGCGGAAACATGAAAAGTGACAAGTTTTATGCAAATTCGAGGGCTTCAGCGCGATTGTGTAACCAATGAATTGAAGAATCAATTAGAGTATTACTTATGTACTCTAAAGATATTATAGACTTATGTACTTTAAAAGAAGATTTAATTGACAGTAAATCTGATTGTAAGCAGAGGTAACTGGTACTCGGTCTGCACTGCTGAATTTGTACAATAAGTTAGAGTGAGAAAAAATATATTTGTCTCATTCTAACTTATTGCATCAGTTCAGCAATGCAGCTAAAAAGAACAAACCAATCGCGTGGACTGAGTGGAATTCTAGTTACATTCACTGTCCCACTCGACTGCTGTGTAATCGACTTTTTTTTATAGTTTCCTGAAACAAACGTTAAAATATATTTTTTTAATGAGGATTGCAAAATATATTTTATACAAGATTATTATTGTGTGATTACTATAAACGTTTTAATGTTTGATGCGGGTGGTTTACCCCCTATACAATTGACAAAAATTTGCATAAAATATACAATTTTTATTAAAAGAAATATTTTGGCGTTTGTTTCATTCAAATCGGACAATGGTTTCTATAGGAAACTATAAGTCAATAAGATTGCATCTTCAATTTCGGGGCCTGATTTCATTCCTAGACATATTTTTTCGCTGATAAAAAATACATATGTTTTATTTTTCCATATTCTATAACATATCAAAGGAGTATCAATCGGAGTGGGACATTAAGATATCTTGTCAGTTTGAATCCTAATGTTTATTAATGTTACTTATACTCTTCGCACTTAGAACTAGACGGACGCATATTCGGAAGCCGGAAGAAGTAAGAGCGAGGAAATCGAGTGCAAAAAGTGCAAACAACACGAATAAACCCATAGAAATTATATAAACTAGAGAATTTTATCTCATTAAATATTTTTGATATATTTCAAGAAATTGTCGTAACCCTAGTTATAAGTAAACTAATATACGCTGGGTAAAATTAACTTATGTTTATAGGCTATGTGACTTTTGGTATTTAGGGTTTTAGGGTTCACAGATAATGGCTCTCCAAAATCGCGTTTTCGCGATGTCACATCGCGAGCAGCACGGTTTAGATACGACCACCCGTTAGATGAACGGAACGGTCGCGTCATAAAGTATCTTTCGCCGCAGAAATCCTTCGCAGCACCTGTCGATCGTCCGCTCGTTTTCTCTTCAACCGCACTTCGCACTTGCTCGCTAGCTTACTCTTCCTTTTGTTTCGTTTCCTTTTTATGTTTTGGAGCGTTTTGCTCCTCGCCCCATTTTATCGCGTTCGCTTTTATTCTATCGCGCGTTGTCTTTTATCTCGCAATGGCCTGCGCAGCTTCGCTCTTTAAATCCTTCTTTTGTTTCGCGTTTCTTCCGCTTCTTCGTCGTTTTCTTCACACTTCGCGGCGCACGCATGCATCTCACTGCCGAGTCTTTCCTCTTATCCTCAAGGAAACATATGAAAGCGCACGCTATAGATTTCGAGATGGACTTTGGACGTTAAAAATAAGAGACATGTGGCTTTTTTAACATGTGGCTTTCCTCCACGTTTAGGGGATGGAACAAACTCTCAAAGAAAACTTAACAAAATTGACTATAGATTTAGATCATTAGATATTAATTAAAGAAAATTTATGCATTATGGTATACAATCATATATGTAACAATTTTCTTTAATATTTAAAAATCTATATGATCATTTGCAAAATGGTAGAGGACTTTTTTGTTCAGTTTGACTTAATATATAAGTATACAACGGCAGACGGCCTCACTGCAGCTCATCTACTATATCGCGCGTGATCATTCACCAATCTTTTTTAATTAATATCTCGACTATTATTGCGAATATCGCAAAACGGCACAGGACTTTCTTGCTCACCTCAATCCGTTCTACGTTCTCACCAAGGGTCATCATGGAGGTTCGGGACACCCTGTATATACATATACAGGGTGTCCCACAACTAGTAGAACACCCGTTAGGGGTAGATAGGGGGTGAAATTTGAAACTGAAAGTTCCTTTTCTATTTTTGGATCCGACAATTAGTTAATGAGATATTAATTAATTAAGTCTGCCAATCCCTTAGCGCCCTGAATGAGCGCTCAGGGCTGTAGGACGCCGTGAACTTCTTGGCTCTCCTCCTGCTTGTTCGTGTTGTTAGAGGTCTTGCTTTTCCCCCTTTTTCGTACCACAGAAAAATAAATATGGATGAGTGAGTGAGTGTGAGTGGGTGTGTGGATGGGTGCTTGACTGGGGTGGCAAGTTTTCAATGTGTGGGGGTGATGTATAGGTGTTTTTGTGTGCGGTTATGAGTGCATGGATAATTTGAATATTTTTAGTACAAGTGAACAGAGTGGTTGCACTTTATGGAGGAGGAGGGCATGTGTGGTATGATTCCTTCGAGTGCGCGGGTGACTTAAATGTTTTCTGCATGTCGGTGGTTGAGTATCGTGAATGATTTTAGTGTGTGTGCACAAAAAGAGGGGAAAAACAGACACCACTGCCTATACTTATACCGCTATGCTCCTACATCTCGTATCGGCGTAATGCGGCAAGATGTAGAAGCGCAGCGGTATAATTATAAGCAGTGGTGCGTTGTCTTCCAATTGCCACGCGTTGACATCCGCGCGCTATATTACTGGGCTGCGCTGTGACTCGGCGATCCGTCCTCTACTACTCAGCACACGCTTTTCCTTAACCTTTCGTAATTAATTTCTCGGTTATTATTACAAATATTGCAAAACGGTATAGGACTTTTATATTTACTTTAACCCGCTCTACGTTCTCACGTGAGCTTCGTAGATTGTTCTGAGACATCCTGTACATATAGAGTATCTCACACTCTCCTCCGAGTATTTTGTGGGAACGTAGAACAGGTTGAGGTGAACATAAAAGTCCTATATCGTTTTGCGATATTCGCAATAATTATCGAGATATTAATTGTAGAAAATTTGTGAATGATCATGCAGGATATGGTAAATGAGTTATAATAGCAATGACTGCCGTCGTGTACTTATACTTTAGGTTAAATTGAACAAAAAAGTCCTCTACCATTTTGCAAATAATCACATAGATTTTTAATTATTAATTAAAGAAGATGAGTGCATTATCACGCAAAATCGTGCAATAATCTTCTTTAATTAATAATTAAAAATCTATGTGATTATTTGGAAAATGGTAGAGGACTTTTTTGTTCAATTTGACTTAAAATATAAGTACACGACGGCAGTTGTCGCTACTATCACTTATTTACTATATTCTGCATGATTATTTACAAGTTTTCTACAATTAATATCTCGATAATTATTGCAAATATCGCAAAACGGTATAGGACTTTTATGTTCACCTCAACCTGTTCTACGTCCCCACAAAATGCCCGGAGAAGAGTATGAGAAACCCTGTATATACAGGGTATCTGACTCGTATTATACCGGAGCTAATATATAGCTAGAATAGGTCGGGGTAATGGAATCGATGTTATTTTTTAAATAACCACGTAAAATTTCGAGTTATTAAATAAAGTAGATGGGCTAATCAGAGCGCGGCGACGTGGCAGGCGGGACATATGACTCACCGCGAAGAAAATGGACGATTGCTCGCGAACCTATCTCATAGGCCAGAGAGGTGGGCCGTTTGGTAGCAGCTACCAAATGAGATAGGCCCGCGAGCAATCGTCTATTTTCTTCACCGGCCGCGGCGAGCCGTATGTCCCGTTTGCCGCATCACACGCTTTGATTAGCCCATCTACTTTATTTAATAACTCGAAATTTTACGTAGTTGTTTAAAAAAAGACCTTGATTCCATTATTCATCACGACTTATTCTAACTATATATTAGCTCTGGTACGGTATGAGTCAGACACCCTGTATAACAAATATTTGATTTGTTTACTATGTAGAAGCACTGAACCAATTTTTTTTATAAACACAATTTTTTTTATAAACCGAATCTTTGTCTTAATTTAATGTTCTCGATTGAAATGCTAAACTTACTAGAACTTAAAATTTACTTTGAAGAAATTTGTGCTTATGATGAATTTATGCTAGACTTTGCGAATGTATGAATTTATGAAATACTAAAAAAAAAACAATATTTACTAGAGAGAGAAGATAATTGTATTTTTTGTGTGTATTCTGTAACATATTTAAAGATTGCCAAAATCGACGAGGAACACTTTTATGTTTCCTCATTAGCGCGACTCTCATTTCGCCGATTTTTCTTTCATTATTTTTCCGACACATTTTATTTTATTTCATTTTTATTACAATTTTGCCGCTTTACTTCTTTCAATCCCAGGCTTATATGTCGGCATTACGCGCTGTGCTTTGCGCCATTTATGCTGTTTGCTTGATTTACCGCTTGTTTCTTGCTTTCGAGGCACGTAGCACTCCCCGCACTAACTCGCTTTAATCTTCCACGTCGGGCCATATTTTTCCGTCTCTCACACACGCTTCTTTCCTTCAGCCTGTTCCGCTGCTACCGGCAAAGCGCTCGTCATTGCGATTTCTGCAATTACGTGTCAGCGGTGTTTCGCAATATCGAGATCCTTACGTCCATTCTAATGTGGGTTACGATTAGTCAATATCGGCCCGATAGCAGCCCACCATCCCATTCTTCGTCGGACTGTTTCCATAATCATAAGCATCAATTTTGTAACGTGCGCTCGTTACACGTCCGCTTTGTGATGCGACAGGATTAGTATGTCGGCGATAGATCGCTGAGCTCGCGATAAACTGCGCAGAATAAGCACTCGTGGCTCGTTAAGCTCTCAGAATGAAAATGAAAAATCGTGTCTTCGTGATTCAACAAGAGTTACACTCCAAGTCAGCAAAAAGTATCGGCGAAAGTGAAGAAATACCATAATACGCGAATATGACATTGAACAGAGTGCAAGAGAATGTCGCAAGCAAAGTGTATAAACGGCAAATAATCGCTCTCCATGTGGCATTTCGCAACAGAGAACTCAGCCGAGTGATGACAGTTTGCAAAACTGAAGGAAATGTGACATCCTTAAGAGTCAACAAATTATATCATAAGTAGTTGCACGAATAACGTTGAAAATACAAAACGCAGATGAGAGGAAACTATCCTTTTTTTATATCATTTAATTCTCTCCCTCCCCAAAAGATTGATATCTCGACATCAGATATTATAGAAATAATAAATTTGTCGATCTACTCGAATGTACGACATAAAAACTGTTCAAATAATTACAATAATTTTGCAGTAGAGTTAATTGTGCATAACACTTTTAAACAATACATCGTAATTTTAGACATAATTCTGCACGGATCAAAATGGCAAAAATTTCGTTGCAATTTTTACTACAATATCTTTGATGGAGGAAACAAAATGTGTAAAGAAATGTTGGAAAGAAAAAGAAAGAAAGAGAATGGAAAGAATAGTATGGGGTGGAGAGGGAAAGGTTTTACAATAGGAACGGATTGAGTGTAAAAGTAATAGAAGAAAGAGAAAATGAGGAAGGAAGTTTAAGAAAAGAATTATGGAAAAGGACATACAGGACATACAGGACTAAAAAATGGAGAAAAGTAAAATAAGAGAGGCAAGGCTGCTCTCATATCTCGAAGATATTCAATGTAATAATTGTTGCTTTGCTTTAAAAAAAAAATTATTCTTACAGATACTGCTTTAGCGCGAAGGAAAATCTCACTTCTCTCAATGGAACAACCGATGAATTTCTGCCAGTCTGTATCCCGAATCTAAAAACTAAGGATACATAGAAAAACGGAAGCAGTGAAATTTAAGCGGTGAAAACATTGACCAATCACAGTCGACGATTCTCCGTACGATCGAAGAATAATCGATTGATGAATTTTCTTACTGCTTAAGTCTTACTATTAGGACCTTAACTTAGTTTCCGCCCAAAAAATACTGAGAAAAAGCATTTATTGTAAAAAATTTATTTAAATTATTTCAATGAAAGTATTTTCCATTACTTTCTACAACTTTTTGCCATCTTTCTGGCAACTGGGCGATACCATCTCGATAAAACGATGTTTGTTTCGAAGCAATCCATTCGTCCACCCATTCTCGCACTTCTTCAACATTTCGGAAGCGTGTACCACTCAAGCCGTGCTGCATCGATCTGAACAAGTGGTAATCAGAAGGCGCTATGTCTGGTGAGTACGCTGGGTGAGGAAGAGTTTCCCATTCGAGCTGCGTCAGTGTTTCTTTGA
>NW_022639645.1:481979-482488 GCF_010583005.1 Odontomachus brunneus
ACCATAACCTTCTTCAAGTAATCGATGAACTTCTGCTACACTTTTTTTCAAATCAAAATAGTGCAAAAGCACATGTCGAAAAAACACTTTATCGCGTTCCATTTTTCACAAAGCAAAAGAAATTGTTGTTTAGGAAAATAATTGTGTATGCTGACTGAATGTTATCGAGAAATGTCGAAATTAATCACAAACTACCTGTTTCGTTAGTAATGACTACTAGAACTGTTTGCATTGCCATCTAACATTTGCGGGCGGAAACTAAGTTAAGGTCCTAATACTTAAGTTTTTCTGTGTGTCTGAACTCTAATGTTGAGCCTCCGAGCGTTCTCAGGCCGCGGCTCGCGTGGTCGCTTCTCCGTAAGAGAACTGTGAACGGAAGCATCGGCTGAATCGCGTTAGGTTCCGAGGCAGCGGGTCTACGCGAATTCGCAGCACCGTTAGAATCGCTCGCCTTGCACCACTGTTCGCGAAAGAGAGAGAGAGAGAGAGAGAGAGAGAGAGAGAGAGAG
>NW_022639645.1:486491-495773 GCF_010583005.1 Odontomachus brunneus
GAGAGAGAGAGAGAGAGAGAGAGAGAGAGAGAGAGAGAGCTGATCTCCCGGTTTCATCGCGAACACCCGCTCAGCAGCGCGCAAGTCACGCTCGTTTATGGTGCAGCGTCTTTTCATTTTCGATCGATGGATTGTGCGCGCACGCCAAGGGAACGAGATTATGCAACAGGTGACGGAAGCTGCGCTGGAGTGTGCCGTTTGTCCTCCCTGCGTGACGGTGCGCGCGGATACAGGTCGCTAAACGCGAGTAAAGAGCAAGGCTTTTAACAAGCGCGCCGTTAAAGCTCCGCAATACGCACATCCATCACGTCAAGATTATGACGTCAGGAGCACGGTGGCGAAATCCACCCGCGAGCCATTCTCGCGCCTCACGTGCGCGCAGAAATGGTTTTTCGTTAACGGAACCGGTTTAGTTCCATAAAACGGATTCGTAGCGTGCGCCAGAAATGCCGTAGCCAGTCCGCTATATCGCGTGGAATTATTTCCAACGGCGAATGTTCGGTGCTCATAGCTCTCGCGATCCGATCAGCTCTTGAATAACATTATCGTTCCCCGAGTCGAAATTTTCGTTCTACATCGACCCTGCTAATTCCCTCGAACTTGAAGGGTCGATGGAGAATCTTGAGATATTAGGAGGCCCATATGTGTAATCGAGTATTTCAAAACACATTTGACAGTCTACAGATAAAGCTTTCATTGTTTAGCCCATGGAGATAAGAAATAACAGGAGGGAGTGTAAAGCTTTTTAGGTAGTGAGGGTAAGTATGCTATGTGATTGGTTGGCCACAGTAATATGGCGTTTTGTATTTTATTGTCGCGCTTTGATAAACCACATCAATATGGCGCATATTGTTCCCCTCTTACGTCTGTTTAGACAGGCCAAGGGGAAATATCCTTCTTCTTGTTATTTCTTATCTCCATGGTTTAGTCAACGATATAATGATTTGAATATCTTACTACAACAACATTAGGAGAAAAAAACTGTTTATATATCACGCAGTATCTCAATTGCTATTCAACCTTGCTAGTTTAAGCAGTGCTATCTAAAGCTGCTACTCAATAGCTTACTATGTTAAGTAGAGACTGATAAGAATAAAAATCTTGTAAATACTTGATTATCTACATGGGAATCCCCAATATAATGTTATATAAGCTGTTGTCCTACCTGGATGCTGCAAATAATTGCACACTGCCTTTTTCTCAATGTTGAAGAAGCTTGAAGAAGCACTTGTTCAAGAATTATTTCATATTTATTTAATTATGTAATATTTATTTAACCAATTATGCAATATTATATAGCATTATATAATTATTTAATTATATAATATTTTTATTTACTTGTCTTAATTAATAATGTTTATTTAATCTCTTCAATGATGATTTAAAATGATTGTGCGATTTTCCCCACAGGATGAGTTTCTTTTTTTAAAATAAACATAGATCTAGATTTTCTCTTTATACTGCTGTTTTCTTTAAAGAATTTTGAAAAATAAAATACAAAATATATCTAATTTTTTTTGTATTTGCTTATATTTATTATAATTTGTGAATTGTCCGAATATTCTATTTGCATTAAATTTTTGTTCAATTATCAGTAATATTTATTAATTATATAACATACTCAGTTATAGAAGTCGAATATATGAGGTAAGAAAATATTAAATGATCAAATAAGATATGATGGAAAAGTACGTAAAAAACAATATCAAATAAATATTAATTCTCATCTCTTCCTTATTTATTTTTCTTTTTGTTTTTAGCGTTGGAAGTTTCAATGAGAATTATAGTTCTTAAAAGAACTGATAAGAAGCTGTAAAGGCAAAGATAATTATGTGCCTAATAATGCTGTTTACTGATAGAAATTTTAATTTAATTTACAACAATAATAAGGATAAACAAAAACGCAAACAAGGCGTGAGTAAATTCAAAATGGGATTTACAACCTAATAAGCATTATTAGATAAACAGAACAATCAGCAATATAAAACTTACATTAAATTCTAATGCCGGTATTCATAGTTGTGAATTATTTACAATCTTTGATTGTGAGAACATGATTAGCTACAGATTCATATTCATGAACCATTTTACTCGACTGTTTAGATCAATATATTTCTTGTATAAAATAAAACAAGCATACAAATTGATGAATAATGGTTTCATGAAGCTATAATTGCTTGTCAAATTCAAATTGTCAAATGATGATGGACTATGAATACCGGGCTAAATTTCGACTCGGGTATCTCTTTACTCTTGATAAATCCGTCGAAAACGATCGTTATAAAAATAGAAATTATTCAACATACCCTGAAATATGTCGCTGTATCGCTGCTTATACGTCCAGATGTCCTGCGTCCTCCATCCTGACTTCCCAATCCAGCATGGCTGCTCTATCTTGACACTGACACTGACACTCGCGTTGGTATTACGCAATTCGGTCGACGAAACACGTTATAATTAATGCGACGCCGACGTCAGCTCGATTAAATGTTTAAGAGCCGACGATATATTTCAGTCAACCGACGGAAATGATAAATAATACAACGACCACGTGCTCCGCAGTATGTATAATGCTCGCCGACTCGGAACGTAATGGAAAAACTTGGGAAAACGCGTGACGCACGAGAGTATGTTCGACCTGCTCGAAGGTCCGGAATGTTTTGATTGTTGTGACTCGGCCTTCAGTTACGAGAGACGACAGTTGACGCTTGATGAGTGGAGATATGTTTACATTTCTTGCCTATTGTTTTGGTACTGTTGCGCGATGTGCACTTTCCCATTGCCGCGCGAGTGTTACATT
The DNA here is from genome assembly GCF_010583005.1 of Odontomachus brunneus. Taxonomy (NCBI): domain Eukaryota; kingdom Metazoa; phylum Arthropoda; class Insecta; order Hymenoptera; family Formicidae; genus Odontomachus; species Odontomachus brunneus. The sequence continues at coordinate 489,292 of NW_022639645.1, forward strand.
ATATTTTATGCGGAAGATATTTCGTCGACTCCTCTAAAATACTTAATCTAATACTCCTGCCTACATCTCGTTAATCAACATGTATTCTTTATTTCGTTGTAAAGACGGAATCTTTGTTATCTTTGTCTTTTTTCTCTTATCAGTTCTTTTAACATTTAGACTGCTGGGAAAGCCACTTTTGTGGCTATAAAGCCACTTTTGTGACTTTCCCGGCAGTCTAAAGGTTAAAAGTTACAATTGTCATCAAAACTTCCAACGCTGAAAAAAGAAAAATAGAAGAGATGAGAATTAAAGATATTGTTTTTTACCTACTTTTTTAAGAAACGTTATTTGATTATTTAGCATTTCCTTATTTCACGTACTTGACTTTTATAGCTGAGTATATTATATAATTAATATATATTGCTGACAATTGAACGAATTAAGAAGACAAATTTAATGGATAGAATATTTGGATAATTCATAATAAATAAATATTATAATGAAATAAATATTACATTTAAGCTCTCAAGTGATATACAGAGAACAGTTTCGTAATAAAATATTAAATTTCTTTGATTTATATATTTAAACTATTGCGTTTCTTTTATTCTTTTTAAACAGATTTTTTAAATCATGTTATATCAATAGAAGAATGCTGCATCGAAATCCCGGGACGCAAACAACATAAAATCATATATTTTCAGATATGCTAATATATATTCAATATTCCCAACGAAAAAGATAACAATAAAGAGATCATAAAGAGACAGAATTTGTTTTACTTATCCATTAATTATATTTGTTTGTAAATGTTTATTAAATCATTTAATGAATTTAATAATATTTAATTAATTTAATTAATTTTATTTAATAACATTTAATTAATTTAATTAAACAAATTTAATATTTATTAATTATATTAAATAGCAGTTAAAATAAATTATTCTATCACGTTATTATTATTATTATTATCACGTAAAAATTCTATCTGCATTTGAGACACATAATTACTTACATTGTTTATTGAGATTAACAAAAAAAGTAAATGCATACTTGAGAGAATTAAATATTAAATAATTCTAAAATAAAAATATTTTATATTAAGGATAATTTAACATAGAGAAAATGACATAAAATAATTATTTGTAACATCAAGGTAGAACAATAGTCTACATAATATCTTCCAAGTTCGATAAAATTTGCGGGGTTAATAATATCGCCTCGAGTTTTCACGTTACATATCGGGGGTTGGTCAAGAGTCTAATGTCTTATCGATTTTTGCTAAATATTAAGGGGATAAAATAACAAAATTGTACTTGTAGCAAAACAGTGGCGTGACGTACACAAATAAGAGTCTTCGAATGCGACGGGATTCAACTGTTTTATATTTTGTTTTAAGTCTATCCGTAGTCGGTAAAACGGTGCTATCGTTGACGGCGGATGGCAATGGAATGTATTGTTTCCGAAGTATATCAATTTTGTTTCCACTTCGGGTAGAAAAATATTCGCTGCGCTATTATGCGACACTGTCTCGATGGAAAAGGAAATATCTCTGAGCTAGATGAACGTAACAATAAGCGTTTTTTACACGATATAACTTGATATCACTTTTCCTCGACAAGATTTCAGATCGAAACTGAAACTGCGCTTTACTCAGTCGATAATTATTAGAACTTTAAACTGTTACTAACAACTACTAACAATTACTAACAACTGTTACTAACTTGAAAACAATCGCGGTTAGCGAACAATATATTGTCGCAATAATTCCAAAGATTTTTCCTTAAAAATCCCTCGAGAGAGTGCAGGAAAATTTTACTTTCCCGCAAAAAAATATAATTATGAAAGGATATTTGGCCGTAGTTATGCAAGAATAATCCAACCCACAAAATTGTGGCTTTTTCATTTTTTATTTACAATGGCTAGTCTATATATCTATCTACTTAAAACAGAAAAGATGTAAGCCTTATGGATACCTAAAATTAATTAAAAAGCAGTTTTTATTTTCTACTAGTTGCTAGTCATTTTTACTAATTGTGTCTTATTTATCAATTTTTTTAAAATTAAGCCTGTCAATAAGTACAATTAAAGAGAAAAAAATTGACAATGCTTAATTCCTTCCAACGATTGTGAAGAGAGAGAATCTTAATGTTATTTATATTTTCTGAATTATGTATTAAATCTTTATATTCATTTTTCTCGAAATATACTCCATGTGGATTGAATTATACTTGCATAACTAACTATTTAATAAGATCATATTAAAAAAGTGATAAATAATATCTCTCTCCTTCTCTCTCTTCAAACTTTGTTCATTAGGGAACAAAGTCGACTTTGAAAATTCGTCGAAAATTCATATTTCAGAGATATATAATTATGGAATAGATTTGGTGTCTTATATTAAAAAAGGAACTAATAAATAGTGTGTCCCTTGAAACTTTGTTCATCAAGGAGCCAAGTCGACTGTAAATTCACCGTGAAGTCGCCGGTTCTTGAAATGAAGTCGGCGTTTCTCGAGCACCCTGTACACGTACAGTGCGTTGGCTCCTCCGCCGCCTGCTTTACGCAGCTTGCAGTCGCATTGCTTTACGCGACCGTACGTACAAAGCGCGATGTTTCCCCGTGGATGACAATTTTCTCTCTCCCGGGGAGAACCGCCTGTTTTACGACGGCCATTTGAGTTTGTATCCCGCTGTCCGTCGACGACAATTTATTGCCGCTGTTCCGCGCGGCTTTACAACTCCTCCGTTTCCTACGAGCGCTCTTTCACTCTCATTCCAGATATATCAGCCCGTATTGATTATGCTAGTAGTAGTCTAAGCGACGTGTTAGTATCGATCGGCGATAGGTGTGGGCGGAACGCGCACGTTCCAGTTTTCTCGACCCGAATTGCTCGATTTCCTATTGCCCGTTTGAATTTCACGGCGAATTTTTGCGGTGCCCATTACCGTCGTCTCGATCACGACTGACGGTCGAAAAAGATGACATGCTCGTTGGAGTACGACCGGAAATTTGGAAGTATCCGAGGTTGTCACGTTGGACATATTTTCTTATCTTTTTTTTTAAACTATTAACCTAAGACGATTTGATAAGATCTTTGCTTGATTTTCTTAACGATCAAATTTGAATTTTGTATGACATCTATTTTTCAAGATTCTTTATTTCGTATGTCACACGAAAAAAAATATGTGGTTGAATTAACCAAATATCTGGTCGAATATGAATGATCCAGAAATTCCGATTGAAGTAATCCGAATTCTGCTTAAGTTAACAAGATTTTTAGTAGACTAACCAAACATGTCTGATTATATTTTAATTAAACATGTCTGGTTAAATAACCAGACCTGTTTGGTTAGTCTGCCAAAAATCTTGTTAACTTAAACAGAATTCGGGTTACTTCAGTCGGAATTTCTGGATCGCTCATATTTGACCAGATATATGGTTAATTCAACCAAATCTTTTTTCCGTGCATGTTTTGATATATTTCAGATATTAAAATTAAAAATATCACATTAGATACTGAATATTTAATATGCGACCGTATTTTGTTTTCTTATGCACGCAGAAAATATTGTAATATAGAATTACTAAAACAATTTTTTTGTAATTCTCGAACATACAGAGAAAATTCTATCGTTTAGAAAAACAATTATTTAATTGACTTCCCTTCTGTAAAGTAAAGGATATTTTCAACAAGGATATTTTTACCAAGAATATTTTCTTGGTAAAAAATAATATTTAAAATATGTTTATTACAAATTTGAGAAAAGCTCATTACCATACATTTATAAATTTATTTTCTTTACAAGAGTATCATAAAATTTTATAAATCTAAGAAAAAGTTAGTTCGACTCTATGCAGTAAGCAAACCGATTTTTGTTTCAATTTAATACTCTTGATTGAAATGATAAATTTACTAAGATTCAGAATATATATTTTGACAAAATTTAATGTTTATGATGATCTTATGATAGATTTGTGGATATATAAATTGTTTAAAAGTGTTTTAAAAGTGTTTTGCAAAAGTGTTTGACTTTTCATTATAAAATTATTGTAATTGTTTGAATATTTTTTATATCGTATACTAAGTACATATTTTTTTGTCAAATTTACTACTCAGATTTACAAAAAACATTATAAGGAGAAACATAATTTTGTCGTAATTTTTACTACAATATTTTCTCTGTGTATATAATTAAATAAAAAAGAAAAATAATTTTTTAAAATAATTTTTTTATATTAATAATTCGCATTTTTTTATATTAATAATTCGCATTTTTTTTAGTCATATTTCAATCAGTATCGATGATAAGAATTGTTGAAATTTTTCGCGGCTATAATTTTGTATCGATGATCAACGCAACATATACGGTAATTTTTTAAAGTTTTTACTTTTTAAGATTTAGTAGGTATCATATAACGATCTAATATTACACATCGATCATTCATCAGATACTATCATATTGCACACACGATGAACAACGGAAATTAATAATTCAACTTTCCTACAAACGTGACACGACCGTTCTACTCGTGCTATGCTTTTAAGCGCTTGTGTTGATATTTATTTGGCGGATTCGTAGAACATCTATCTATTTAAGTCCACATTCGGAAGAAACAAAAGTATATTTTGTTACTCGATGTTGTAGTTTTCAATTTTGTGCTCTCTACTCACAAAAATTATTTTTAGAGAATATTTTTCTTTGTTGAATCATATAGAATACATTGATGCAAATAACTTATTCTAACGCTGCGTAATTTTATTTTAAGATTTATGTGTCAAAAATAAAGAATATTATAAAAATATTTTCTATACCCAAATCAAAATAGTTTGTTATTGTAGTTAAGTATCTGTATAAAAATATCTGTACGACAGTTTATGATATTTTATAATATCTATTCTAAATTTATACATTTAGAGGCATAATGGGATTATATTACAATATTAAATTAACCTAATAAATATAAAAATATTAAGTTATATTATTTATATTTTTATATATGATTTTTAAATATAATTTTTATATATTTTAGAAGTACATTACCAAAGATTGCTACAAATATTGGTTGCTATTAATATTTTAGAAGAAAAAGATAATATTATAAAAAGACTTATTTTACGAGTATGATAAAAACGTTGTTAATAAATAATTATAATTAATTAAACGTGCAATAATATACATCCTTATATATTGCATGTCTTAATAAATCACTTTTAAAAAACATTCGAAAATTAATGATTCAGAAATAAGCAAGTTTTACAAAATATCTTCCATTTTGCCCCGCATAGAAAGCATAATGAGGTTAAGTGATGTTTTCAAGAGAACTTTATTATGCTTTTACATTTTCAATTATTCTTTCACAGTAAAACTTGTGTTTTCTTATAGCGGACGTTTCAAAGAATATTTTGATCCAGTACGAAGAAAAAGTTTATTTATTTATTTTTAATATGTTTAACATTTATTTAAACATTATTTTCCGTCAGATTCCGTTAAAGATTAAAAATTGCGTCAGCGACATAAAATCGCACTTGCGGTACAAAATTGCGTGCGATTCGAAATGATATTTGCGACACAAAATTGTAATGCGATATATCGCGTTTATTGCGATTCTTAAAAAAGATCGCATCGCGATACATAGAATTTGATAAATCGCACGTCCCTAGTCGCGGGTATCGTACGTGGCACTTAATGACGACGGGCGCGCCGCACAGCGCAACCCTTACCGGCGCCCGTGTTCTCGCCAGCGCGGGGGTGGGAGCTCGGCGAGGACGCTCGAAAAAGGGGGCGCAGTCGCGCGCTCGGCGAACGAGCACCCCCGCACGCGGCGCGCTGGCTGTCGCGGCCCGTCAGTCTCGGCCGGTCGACGGTGGCCGAAAGTCGCGGTCACAGATGGACGAGAAAGAGAGAGAGAAAGAGAGAGAGAAAGATAGAGATAGACAAGAAGGGAGAGAGAGAGAGAAAGAGAGGGTGGCAGAGTCGATGGACGAAGAGGAACGACGCGAAGAACGCAGGGAGAACAGCGCGGCGACGAGGAGAGGAAGCGCGATCAGAAAGGCAGTCCGTCACACACAGTGTCGTACGTTGTTTCCGCGGAACGGACGGAACCGAGAGCGGAACATCGGGAGTCCTGGCGTCACCGGGTGGTCGAGAGCGGCCGGCGGAGGAAGGGCGCGAGCGGAACCAGACGCGCATTTTCGTGCTCAGTATGCGCGCCGCGCTCGGCCCGTGCGCTGCCGCGTCCGCGTGGTCGAGGTGGTGACCAGTGTGCCATCCCCTGCGTAAGAGTCGGAGTCGAGGGGCCTCGGGCGTTCGTACTGTGGAAACTGAATTATTGAATAGCGTAGCGGGACAGGAGAGATTCTCGCGCGCGTCCGGAAGCCTCGAGCACTTCTCCCTCGATCTTTCCCCGTGGTGATCGCGGATGTGAGAAAGAGAGAGAGAGAGAGAGAGAGAGAGAGAGAGAGAGAGAGAGAGAGAGAGAGAGAGAGAGAGAGCGAG
>NW_022639645.1:497024-502387 GCF_010583005.1 Odontomachus brunneus
AGAGAGAGAGAGAGAGAGAGAGAGAGAGAGAGAGAGAGAGAGTGCGAGAGAGAGCGCGGGGGAGTGTAATTTCGCGTATTTTTCCGTACGATTTTGATTCTCGTTGAAAAATTGCGCTTGTGTCGACTTCTCGATCTGTTTCCGGCGGAAAAATTGAAATGAAGCGTCAGGAGGGAAGGAATTTTGCATGATGGCCGATTTTGAGTCGCGGTGGGATCTCGCAGTTCCACAGCATGAGCTCCCGTCGGTTCCATTTAATTCGTCTGTGTCTTTTTTCAGGGTCGCGCGCGAACACGTCAGCTGACGAGCGGATGAGAGCGTTCGGTTCTTCGGGTTTCCGCGCTGTCGTAGCAATGACGATCTCTGTCTCGCACGCGTATCGTTCCTGTCGCGAGTAAGCGAGCTCGATAAAATCGTCGCATTGCGTCTCTCTCCTCTCCTCTCTCTCTCTCTCTTTTTCTCTCGAGGTGAGGTATCTTCCTCTGACTAGTTTGGCGCGACATTGGCAACTCCGACGAAGTTAAGCTTCGCATGAAGCGAGCACGTAGAGCCTCGCGTGTTCAAACGCACATCACGTCAGCGGCATTTCGCGAAACGCGAATCGACCGAATCTCGTGGCACGTGCGGAAAACGTCCGTGCCCTTTGCCGACCTCACGAACGAAAAGAAAGAGAGGAACTGCTGTGGGTAACATTTGTCGCGTTCGAACTTGGTAGATATATTTTCGAATTCAAAGAAGAAACACACATATATATATAACGCATTCGAGATATTTCGAGATATTTTTTTACATATGTCGTTATCATTGCTTTATTGATAATCTCTTATTGTTCTGATTTGGGAACCCAATAAAAAAAAATAAAAAAGATGCGACAGTTATAAAAATTCACATAAAAAAATATGTAACATTGAATATTTTCTTACATATATCATTATCGTTACTAATTATTATTGATTATTTGTTATTCTGATTGAGCACACTTAAAAGTGAAAAAAATCAAAGATGCAATATAGCTCTAAAAATTTACAGAAAAAGATAGGGTAACATTGAATATTTTTTTACACAAGTCATTACTGTTTTTTGTTATTATTGATTATTAATAATTATTTATTATTATTATTATTATTGATTATTTATTGTCGCTTTCTAACTGGGGAATATATTTAAAAGTGAAAAATAAAAATAGAAAAGTTGCGATATAACTGTAAAAATAAAAAAAATTATGTAACATTGGATATTTTTTTACATATTGTTGCTAATTGCCGTTATTGATTATCTCTTGTCATTTTGATTGAGGGACTTAATTTAAAAAAAAAACAAATAAAAGATACGACTGTAAAAATCCACAAAAAAAGTAACATTAAATGTTATTTTTTATGTTATTTATACGTTTCTATATTATTATCGTAGCTAATTATTATTATTATTATCAATTGTTTATTGTTCTGATTAGACACCTAGTAAAAATATAGAAGAAAATACGACGCAGTAGTAAAAAAGGAAGAAATACAGCAGAAGATGAATATTTTACACGTTCGTTAAATTGGTCGGACGCGCTCTGATTCGCTGTCCGATGGAGATCTCTCCGGAGAATTCCGCGGGAATTCATCGGGATGCCTGTGAGTCCCCAATCGGACGGCTGATTAGCACGCTCCACAAACTTAGCGTATGACACGTGAGATGCTAGTAACGTACACGTAAGAAAAAACGACATGGACGTGCCGCGCGAAGGCGGGCCGACTTCGGCACGTGTGACACGTAGACACGTGGTGGACGGACGTTGAGAGTCGTATAGCGCCGTATACGCGTCACGAGAGTGCGTGTAGTTCTTGTTACGTTCACGTCGGTCTGTTACGAAGGTTTCTGTCGGTTGGACGGAGAGAAAGAAAGAAAGAGAGGGACGGTACGCTTCGCGTGCAGAATTCAGATTTGAATTCGGCCTCGGACCTTCGCGAATTGTTATTCTCGTTCTCGCGAGCACAGTCTCCATGAACAGTTTATCGATCCGCGGATAACACGTCTCTCCTCCCCCCCTTCTCTCTCTACCTCGTGCCATTTGCATATTTCATTTCCGCTCGGAATCGGTGCCACGATCGGAATTATATATGTCACGTCTCGTCTACTTTCGCGCGTCACTTTGTTTCCTCCTCGAGAGATTGTCCTCTTGTGCGCTTTTGCTCTCAATTCGCGTCGTGTGGTTTCGGTAGGTTCGCATTCGGGAGCTGCTAGTACACGTATCGCGACGGTGTTAAGTCTTCTCAACAATGTGTATCGGGTTGTGCGATAAGTAACTTTGGAATTTTCATGTGGAGCGAAAACGCTGTTAAATCAATAGAATTGGTCAACAGCGCTGTGGAAGAAATCTTGAATCTAGAAGAAATCTTCTTGATTCAATAGCAGTGTCATTGAGAATGATACTCAAGTTGTAAAATACATAATGTATTGTTTTAATAGCTCGAATATTAGTTTCAAGAGCATTGCTATTGATTCAAAAAGATTTATTCCAACCACAGCGGTACTGATCAATTCTATTGATTCAAGTGCATTTTTCCGTGCAAATAAGATGAAACAATTGTATTATAAAATCCTGAATCAATAGAATTGGTCAACAGCGCTGTGGCTAGAAGAAATCTTCTTGATTCAATAGCAGTATCATTGAAAACGCTACTCGAGTTATAAAATACATCATATATCGTTATAATAGCTTGAGTATCAATTTCAAGAACATTGCTGTTTATTCAAGGAGATTTATTCCACGGCGTTGTTAACCACTTCTATTAATTAACATCATTTTTTTCCGTAATAAAAGACACACACACACAATAGAATGATTGTATTTTTTGGTAGTTATAATTTTATAAGCAATTTATGGGTCTATGATGTTATATCATGCCCCTACACGCATTATTTCATGGAATTATAACGACATAAGAGTACAATCGTCATATTTTCCTGGAAAAATCCGGAATTAGTTGTTACACAACCCAAGGAAGCGCGATACTTATCTGCAATATCGAAAGTGCGCAACATTCGCCGAAATTACACTTTTTTCCTAGTGTCCCGATTTCCCGAGTGACAAGCGTCCACGTGCGGAACACGTGCCGCGTCACCGCCGTTGCAATCAGCTACGCGGCGGAAAACCAGTTCTTTCGGAATAGGTAATGGATAATAAGGTAATGGGGGTTATGACTTACGCACGCACACGTACACACACCGTGCACGGCGTTTCAGATTGACGTCACAGTGAGGAAAGAGTTTACCGACCCGAACGAGGTTCGCAATTCGTCTCGATTCTGTCGGTTTGCGCTTTTCAGAATCGTCCCGTCCGGATGTTATCCGCTGTTCCGCCGTGAAAAGAACGGACATTCCGTAATTGCATATGTACATGTGTGTGTGTATCTATGCGCGCGCGCGTGCGCACATATATATATAATATATATATACACACACATCGACTACGCTCTCGGAAACGGCCTTGCCGCTATTGTTGCAATCGACACGATCGAATCGTTGCACCGTAATACTTATGTAATCGGCGTTTAACGTTGCGACATCGCTGACGTATACGAGCGTTGTCCCGCTCGCGGCACTTCACTTTGTTCAACCGGTTTTGCGACCATCGATTCGTTTCGGGCGTTCAGAGACACCTTTTTTACATAATTCATGCATAAACGAAGTCATTGCAGTAACGCAACGGAATCATTTCTCGATCATCTGGCTTACCCTGTCCACAATTTCGTCGAGTGATTTCACAAACGAGTAAAATCTGCGGTTTATGTGCAGCACTCAAAATTTTGTAACGATTAAAATATTTTCAGATAATCCCGAGGTCACACACGATTGCGTGGACACATCTTTCATCTTATTTATCTAAAGACATACTACTATCGATCGCAGAACGATGTGCACTGAGAAGAAAGTGTTTGAAAAGTGTTTATTTGTGTTATATATAATTCATTTCTGCGAAGTGGGGTTTATTTCTGTGAAATAAACTTTCGTTCCAGAAATAAATTTTCAAATATTTTTCTCTCAGCCTGGCTTTCGCGCACAATTCGCGAGATTGTTACGCAAGCGACGTGGGGCTCATGCCAAAAATGGTCGCGGGGACCTTGCCCCACGTTCTTTCTCCTCTTTCTTCGCTTTGCGCGCGTTCCCTTGGCTTAGCTCCCTCGATTGGCCCACCGAATCGGCGATACGTCAAAGTAGGCCACCTCGCTCGTGCGAATGGTGCGACGAGCGTGTCGGTTCAGCACAAATATAATCGTCGTTGTAGCGCGCGTGAATTCCCGATATTCACGAAGGGGCCCGACACTCCATGGAGATCGCGACGAGCGACCCACCGGCGCAGAACTAACGTCAGCATCGCGAGGCTTCTGGCGGGTCTTGGCACTGGAAGAATTCACAGATGTGCAGTGTGTAATCGTGGATCTTGCAATGCCATCACTTGCTGGATACCGGATCATCGAAGGATCGTCGACGTCGCTCCGCACCGACTTGGGATGTCTGATCGTATCCCGAGTGTCTCTCCCCCCTCCCCCAGCCTCCCTATTTTTCTCTCGCGACCCCCGCTCACAGATAGGGATGTGCGATTTTGCGATATATCGCAAGCACTGCGATTTTCTTTTCTTTAATCTCAATGCGATACGCAATTGGATCTTTATCGCAAAATCGCGCCTGCTATTCAAAATCACTCATTTTAGTTAAGTATTGCGCGACAGTCTAATATTTTATCCTATCTAATCTAAATTTATATATTTAGAGGCATAATGGGATCATATCATTATAACAGTCTTAAAATGTTAAATGTAAATGTTGCATTATTTCATTTTATATGTGATTTATATATATATATATATATATATATATATATATATATATATATATATATATATATATTTTATATATATATATATATATATATATATATATATATATCTCTTTTTTTAAGTATGTTTCAGAAACTTACCGAAGATTGCTACATTTAACATTGATTGTTCTTAATATTTTAGTAAAAAAGGGTAATAAAAAAGATAGTCTTATTGTTTTATGAGAAAAGTGTTGTCAATAAATAATTATAATTAATGAAACGTACAATAACACACATCCTTATATATTGCATGTCTTGATAAAACACGTTTAAAAACATTTGAAAATTAATGATTCAACAAACAAGTTTTGTAAAGTATCTTTTATTTTGCTCCGTGTAAAAAGCATAATAGGGTTAAATGCTGCGATTTTAGAAAACATTATTTAAGTTTATTATACTTGCATTTTTAACTATTCTTTCACAGTAAAACTCATGTTCTCTTATAGTAAACTTTTCAAAAAATATTTTGATGTGATACGAAGAGAGAGAGAGAGAG
>NW_022639645.1:502786-536884 GCF_010583005.1 Odontomachus brunneus
GAGAGAGAGAGAGAGAGAGAGAGAGAGAAAGTTGATTTATTTATTTTGTATATGTTTAACATTTCTTTAAACATTATCATTATATCATGTCCTTTCTTATGATGAATTGATAATGATAATATGGTGGTTTCCTTACAATTAAAACTCGCAAAGATTGTTACATATAATATTGATTGTCATTAATATTTTAGTAAAAAAGGGCAATAAAAAAGATAGTCTTATTGTTTTGGGAAAAATGTTGTCAACAAATAATTATAATTAATGAAACATGCAATATAACACACATCCTTATATATTGCATGCCTTAATAGGACACTTTTAAAAATGTTTGAGAATTAATGACTCGGTATATGGCGATTCAAAATCGCACTTGCGATGCAAAATTGCGCGCGATTTAAAATCATACTTGCGATACACAATTGTGATGCGATTATGTATCGCATTTATTGCGATTCCTAAAAAAAAATCGCATCGCGACACAATTCCATAAATCGCATATCCCTGGTCGCAAACCCCGTCCGTTAGACAACGGGAGAGAAAGAGGGACGATTTGATTTGCAAACGTTTCATGCAAAATGGAAGCGGAATCACATTATGGAGATGTGGACGGGCGCGACGCGGAAAATTGGCCGCTTCGATTTCGTGGACCCGAGCGACACGACTGTTCCCCCTGCGCGATCGTGTCCTTCCCCCCCCTTCCCCTCGAGAGGTCGACGAGGGTACGGCGATGGCGCGAGTCGAAGATGGCCGGCCGCAGCGCGCCGGGGTCGCCGGCGATTCGTAATGAGTATCACCAGACGCTATGGATCATTAGCCGGAGTCTCCCGAGCGTGTCCTATGCCTGGCCAGTGAAAGTAGATGCACTCCGCCGCAGCTGCTTCCGTTGCCGCGGTTATATTGCCGCGGTTATACTGCCGCGGCCAATTAAATACGAGCGAGATACGGCGAGCGTAATCCTTTCCCATCGCCAGTGACGAGCGATAAATTGCCGCTGGATGGCGAAGCGCTTTCCCGGGCAAGTGGCGATTCGTATTGCGCCACTCCCGGTGGTCCCGGCCATTGGCCACTCGATCGTTTTATTGTTCTTAGGACTGTCGGAGCCTCGAATTGATTTTCCGAGACGGATTCCTTGTCTTTTCGGGGCCGTCATGGCTCCCGTTGATTTTCAAAGAACCGCAAGATCTTTGGAAAATTCGCTGAATCTATTGTCTTCCTCCTTTATTATTATTGATTGAGTGAGAGAGATGTATTTGAATTTTTGAACGTGATTTCAACAACTTTACCACAAAAGATGTTTACTTAGTGAATATTAACCCTTAGCTGGCACATTTCACCATAATCACATATCTGGCACACTAGGCCGTTTGAGACCCCAACCACTAAAATGCTTGTTGCGTAAAAGCTATTGATTCTTTCACTTGAAAAAATTCCAAAATTTTCAAATATCAACTTAAAAGATGTCATAGATTATTTTGATAAAATGTAATATTGAGTATGAAAATAAATTTTAGAACGTAAACAAAAACGAAGAAATGAGTATTTTCACTAAAACTCTGGTACCCCAGAGTGCCAGTTAAGGGTTAAATTTTATTATATAAAAATTATGCGATTTCGATATGATTAACTGCACAAGATGCCTGAAACTCTCTCTCTCTTTCTTCCTCTTTCTTTCTCGCCAATTTAACTAGTAGACTAAGAGCCGATTGTTCCAACCTCTTGATAAGCTAACAGATAACTCTGTTTTCGCGTTTCTTCGCTTCAAATTAGACAAAGATAGACATATGATTTAACTGTTACCTCACCAAGAGGTTGGAACAATCGGCCCTTACAAAAGCGCACTGATTCTCGCCTGTACTCTTGTTTATCCAGCTCTCGCGTTTTCGTTCTACTCTTCTCAGTCTCTCGCTCCTCTTTCTCTATTCTCTTTTTCGCCCTGTCCTGTCTCCTTCGCGAATTCTACTGCCTATTCACCTCTGCCAACTACTTTTCCATCAATATACTACTTTCTGCTTTCAAAAATATTCTCAATACATTCTCTCTATTTTTCTATTCAATATCGTGTGCCTTCCAACGTTCTTCTACTTTAAACCTGTCTCTCCAGTACCACTTAATTGCCCAATTAACGACCATACCAAAAATTTCTGACATAACTGCAAAACGCGAGAGGATTGTAGATTCTCATATTATGCCGCGCCGGCGATATCGCTCCACTGAGCCCCGCGAGCCCACACCGGAATATTATTCCGCGTGTGATTGTATCGATCGCGGAGTTAAAATAAGACTCTCGGCGCGGTGCGACACGTAGCGACGACAATAAGAGGCGAATTATATCGCGGGGGAGGAAAAAGAAATCGTGCCCCACGCGGAGCGCCGATACGATCTGCGGATAACAACGAACGACTCTGTATATTTTTTCCCTTGAATGTAGAAAGAAATAAAAAAATACTTAGGAATAAAACGGAACGATGAAATCTCTTTTCATACTCACTCTACTCCCTGCGCAACATCCTCGAAATTTACCAGCCAAACTTCCCCGTCCGTCGCAGGAATTTTCTTTTCTGAAATATTCCACATGTTCCTCTTCCCCTCCCCTCTTTTTGTCTCTCTCTTTATTTCAACAGGAAGTATTTAAGAACTTGCAAAGATCAAGTTCTGCGATATTCCTCGTTTCAAGGTTTTTTTTTGTTCATAGTGTAATATACGGTGACTGCTTTAGGGATCAAAAATAAAAAAAGAAAGTTTATGTAAATATACGTTCTATTTATTCTCGTTCCCGAGTTAGAGCGAGTTTATCTTCTGGCGATCTGTGTATCCGCTTACTTTCACAAGAAATGTTCAAACTGACCACCTTGCATTTCAATGCAGGACGTCTTGCCATCGATCTTCTTATTCTACTTTGAAACGTCTCAGGATGCTACGAGATAACATCACTATAGAGATAGACTTATAGAGATGGACTGCGCATTCTTTACGAGGCGACTGAAGGTAAGCGTGAGGAACGGAGATATCCTGGGTAAGATGCTTCCTCTGTCACGCTACTGATAGAAGGGGATGTAGGGGAAACAAAAGAAAGAGAGTGAAAGAAAGAGAACATGCGTTCACCATGCGATCGCTTCTGTGTGCGCCTTTGTTCTTCGCACCAACGAGACAATTAAACAAGGAAAGCAGCTCGCCACTATCCGTTACCCTCTCTAAGTAATGTTGACTCCAACTCCCCGATGGGAACGCGCAGTTTGTCTCTACAAGTCTGTAGATAGCATCGTGTGTAAGGTACTGAGCACTGTTTGCAAACAGAGTCGGACAGAACTAAACGGACTAACTTGTTTTGTCGAGAAAATCATTGCGACACGAAAGTCACTACAACTCGGAAGCAAACAGGACATATGTGTTACGTGGACTCTTTTTGTCACGTTTAAGTGCTAAGTCCATTCCGAGTTAATTAGTTCCCGCATATTGTTCACCTTGTACAATGGGAGCGGGCTGATGCGTGAGTTTCGGGACGCGCTTCAGCGCGCGCACAAACTCCCGCGCGTTAATCCCCCGTCGCGTACTCAACTCGCAAAGCGACCATTTCGGTCCCGGAGCACAAGTCCCGAGCCCGGGACGGCTCGCTCGATATTCGAGATTTGCGCGAGCGGCACATGGCCGTTTAAATCCGTCGCGCGCGGTGACGTCATGCGAGACCACGAGCTCTCCCTTCGACTTCGTCCTTAGAGAGTGCCGTGTGTGTGTGTGCGTGTGTGTGTGTGTGTGTAAGTGGGATTAAAGTAATCGAGGTCGAGATATCGGATGTTGCCTCGCGCGAAGGAACCTACGGGGTGTCCGATTAAAGGCGAAGAGAGAAAGAGAGAGATAGGGAGGGAAGGGGGGGAGAGGCGCTTTATCTCAGGGCTGCGTGGTGTTTCGCGGCGCGCACGAGCGCCCACATTTTCTCGGGGACGCGCACCTGCCGCGGATAAGGAGCCTATCGCGACAGGTAGTAAATGCGGGGCCCAGACCGGCGCTTCTTCCCTGGAGCGTCGGCCGCGCGGGGGAGGGGGGATGGCATGTCGAGGGCGAATAAAGCCGAGATTTGCGCGATCTGCCGTAATTTCGGCGGTATGGACGGCGCGGCGAATTCGCCCAAATCGATCCCGGCAAAAATCGCACACGTCATAGCCGAAGGTTCGCCGATGCAGTCGACGTGCGACGCAGTAGTCCACCGGGGACTGCGCGATATACACCTCTGGAGTCGGCTGGCCGATGTGAACGACGATTAAGAGCGACGCGCGGCTGATAGCATGGGCAGATAAAGTTGCCGGGTATTTAGCTCGCAGATCTAATCGCCCCGCTGGGCGGCGAGGCTCGCAGGTATCGCGGCCATATCGCGCAGGTAATAAGCGCAGCGCGCCGCTTGTACAGCCGAGAGACGAGGTGTGCTGTTGTCGTTTAAGAGTCTCGGCTAACGGCGGCAGGATGCAGCGGCGACGTCCACCGCATCAGGTTTGCCCCGAGAGGGACCCACCTCGACATGACAATCGATCCGCGACTTCCGAGTAACTCGACTTCGCAGAGCGTCCAAGAGTTGCCCAAGAAAATCGCGCGATCGGGTGATGGCATGATCGTCGTGATTTCGAAATCAACGCGAGCAAGCCTGGAGGAACGAGCGGCCGAGCTAGGCCAGCTTGGCTCGGCTCGGCTTGGCCGCGAAGTTACGAAGAAACGACGTTAATACCACGTTAAGGCCGAATTACAGGGCACGCGGGTGGAATGCCGGCGCGCGCGCTTGGTTACGACGCCGGGCATGGCAGCGTCGACGATGAAATCGGAAGTCGGTGCCGTGCCGGGGTATTTATCGACCCCGTTGCCATGCCAGCCCACGTGTACACAAGACCACCACCCGACCACCATTATGGATCACGGCAGTCCGCCGGCCCGGCCCGTGCACACGTGTGCCTGCGTGCACCACCACATGTTTCATACGCGCGCACGTACACACATATACCTGAGCGAACGCGCGACTCCACACGCGTGCGTGCTACGCGTGTATGTATGTGCGTGCACGCGCGAAATCAGATCGTTATAAGCGCGGTAAGAAAAGCCGCCGGCGATTAATCGCCCAGCTCGCGGAAAGCCGCGCCGCTTTCCCGCGTGTTCGTGGCAGGCTCGCTCTACCGCGCCATCGATTCGCTTGGGGAAGCTCGGCGCGCTTCTCGAGGAGGACGATGCATGGGGTCATGTCCGGGGTGTCCGTGAACTCGACCAGAAGTTTGTCCCATGGCCCCGATCAGTCATGTGGTTTGCGTGCGAGGCGACGTTATCGGATCCTAATCTCTAAAGGACTAAAGGACAATCCATATGTTCTTCACTGAAATGTTATACTTGTGACTGGTGGTTTAGTTATAAGTACAGCAATCGATCAAATTTTGCTGAAAGAATCGGTTAATAGTAGCAATTAGAGTTCCTCCAGTCACAGAGTTAGGACAAAGCATGACGATTCCTGGTTGGTCTGCCTCCTGCCCGCCATTTTTAGGGGTGGAAGTGAGGGAGAAGCTCTAAGACGAAGCACGCTTCATTCTCACTCGCTCACTCACTTACTTCCTCCCTATAAATGGCGGGCGATGTCCTAAGTTCGACTTGAGGAACTCTAGTAGCGAGTATTCCCATTATTGCTGCACTGTGCAAACACAGACGGTATCATTGCATGCAAGGCACGTGGAAACTGTTAATTCCATCATCATAAACACAAGAAGTTCGATTTAGTTAGCGAATTTACTACACATATATTGCACATATACTGCATATTTTGCAGTGAAATCCTACTTGCACTGGTTAAAATCAGTGAGAAATGAAACAGAACAGTAAAGTGTTTTCATTGAAAATCAGTCGATATTCATTGATTATCAATAAATTATTTTTTTTACTGATTCACTTTAAGAGAGTATTTTCTAAAGTACAATCAGTATTCTGTATTGAAATGTGCGCTCAAAACTCACGTTTTTCAGTTAAAGTAGTTCTATCCAATTATTAATTGATTCTTTCTTATAACTGATTGTTTTCTATCTTATTAATTATTATTAACTCTTATTAATTATTATTAACTATTTTTCTTTCTTATTAACTGATTCTTCCTTAAACGACAAAGTAGGATTAACGATGATCCCATTCGGTATATATTTTTTAATGCAATCTATCGAAACATTTTGTGATATATTTGTGTCATAATCAGATACTACATTAAAAAAATATTTGTGTACAATAAAAAATGTGATCCTATTAAATTATTTTTTTATTCTATTTATTCTATTTATTTATACTAGTAAAACTTTTAATGTGTGTGTATGCAGAAGAAAATAAACTCAAGAAATGAAGGGTCATATATGATCCTATCTTATTGTTTATGTTCCATAATTTCACCTTGTCGTTTAAGAGTTAATAAAGTCCTAATTATTAATCATCCTTATTATTATAAAGTCCTGAATTCCGTGCCACGTTATACGACTTATCGTTTCTCCGATAAATCGGACCTGTTCCACGGCTGTCAGCTGTCCGATTCGACTTCGAGACCGCTGTAATTTTCGACTTGCGATCTTCCGAATCCATTCACGACTCGCGCGTTTCTTCGGGAAGAAGTCGGGGCAATTAGAGGACCGAACGGGAACACGGCGATCTCGTTACGCGGAACTGCTGTTGGTATTATGCAAATTTATAGTTCTCGCCGTAGTATAGCCATGAGCGACTAGACATTTCGCGATGCCGCGGCAGTAAAGTCCAACTGGCTCGGTGTAGTTTGCGGTGAGCGCGCGAGTCGGCAGCAGCCGCGTTATTTTGCTCTCGCGGTGAAACGAATTTAATGCTTGATGAAATCGCGTCGATTATACCGTCTGCGTATTCTTGTAATTGTTGCAATTAACGGAGATATCGTTAGCGCACGGTTATATGATCGAAAGCTGTTTCCGTTTAGTATCTGGTTGTAACGAAGAGTTATACAAAAATATGTCTCTTCTCGCGGTGAAACAAATCTAAAGTAATAAAAAGCATAAATATAAGCATAAGCCTTTGGGAACGTAACAATATAATGTAAAATCAATATAATATAATAGAAAAGCAGAGAAAATAAGAGCTGATTGTTGCTTATGGTGCAAGATAATTTAATGTGAAAACGTAAATAAATTTAATAAGTAAAGTCAATTACACCTTTAATGCGCAAAATTAAGACTCAATTAAATCGCATCAGTAATATCATCTGAATATTTCCATAATTATTATAATTAGTGCATACATCTGCACTCTCTCTAAATCTCTTAGGGTGAAATTCCGCTCAAAAAGTAAAGTGGTTATAGAGGCAGTGTCGGACATTAATAGATGCAAATTTTCTTTGATTAAAATAATCGACAATATGATAATCCAAATTAACCAATCGCCATATATTAATCACAAATAATTAAATTAATTGATGAGATTAATTATTAATTAGTGTACCACAATAAATCAATCATAATTTGAGTAATAAATAATTTGATCAATCGATGAAATTATTTGTGATCTTATAATGATTGATTGATTGTGCATTGAGAGAAATTATCTGATAAAGAATTAACAAACTGATATTTTCGATCAAAGTACCGATAAATCCGACCAGGAAACATGCAATGAGAAATAGTCCATAATTTTTTGATCAGTTTATTTGATAAAATTATGATCGGAAGTATCCGATTAAATTTAATCGGAATTTGATCGGAAATATTCGTTTGTTAATTTTTTATTGGATAATATATTTCAGTGATTATTGATTTGCCGATTATTTTAGTAAAAAATTTTTATCAATTAACAGAAGCCCAACACTGGTTTCTTGGGTCGTTTTTCTATTAAAGAAATCTTCTAAAGAAGCGAAATGAAATATTTACAAAACGTGGGAAACAAATCCATGAAAAACATAGCATCAACTCGGAAACTGCATCAAGCAAACCACCGAGTCACTCGAATTCGAGTAACATTTCACACATAAAAGATGAAATTTGATGTGAATTTTTCACTCTAAATCATCAAGTGAATATTTTCACTCGGATTTGATGAGTGAATCTGATTTATTCCATCTTCATAGGGACATGTTCCGTTTAATCGATTCAAATATTCACTTATATAAAGTCAAAATTCGAAACAATCATTCTTGCGAGTATATTCACAAGTAATGAAGATATTTGGTATCTTCATTACTTTAAATAAAAATACAATCACTTTTCACTCGCTTTGAACGAGATTCCATTCCAAGAAATCTGGAGAGTATGTTCCATTTTTTAAATTTTAATTCAAATATTGTCAACACAGAATATAACAAATATTATTGTAAGTAAGCATTATCTACAAAATTCTGATAGAAGAAAAGAAATATTGTTACACGATTGATAGATGTTATATTTGTATCACTTTAAAATTAAATCGTTTATTCCTAATTTCAATAGATCCATTTTTGAATATTTCCCCCCGAAATCTCATGTACTCCAGCGTTACATGAACAGATTCACTCTAGTCGATTGAAACATTCCGTCATGTGGAGTTAGAATCCACTCCAAGCTTGAATGGAACTTGTATTGACTCATACGATTTCGAGTGGCAGTATTTTTGCTGTCGCTTCGAGTGAAAATACTGCCACTTCTCTCTCGTTTTGAGCGAAATTCCACTCCAAGAAATCCAGAGAATAATGCACAACCGCGGTTAAAAGCTTAAGGGGTAAATTAAGGCTTATTATTAGCTTAAGGGATTTCTAAAGCCACTTTAGAAATCTTGGAAAATCGATATTTTTTTTGGCTTAAATGACACCCTAAGGTTTTAAAAATAAGAAGTAATAGGTCTTATAGCGAGGAAAAATTTTTAAAGTCAATTTTGAGCGCCTTTTGTGCAGCGCGCTACTGTGCCGATTTAGTCGGACATACGCTGGTTTAAACGCGACGGAAATTTTTCTTCATTTCGCACTACGCTCTTTGTGAGCACGCTGAGGCCAATTTAGTTGCCAGTTACACTTATTTTTTAATTTTCGTTAAATTTTGATATAGGTTTTCTATTATAATGCGAGGAACATCTGGTGTTGTGGTTCAAGGAATCACGTTTTGTAATACTCAGTATTATATTTGGAATTCGAGATAAATATTATTATCATTAATTAATAATATTAATAATTAATAATGCAAGTATTAGGAGTTGATGTGGGCCCAATTTGTAATAACTGTGTACAAGCTGATGCGCGCCGCATCAAATTTGCAGAGCGCAAAACGTTTGATGACGCAAAAGATGCTCGGAGGGCTTCTAAATCAACCAGGAAAGAAAAAGAGAAGACTAATTTGGACCTGGAAGGGCAATTGTATGGAGCAGACATCGCAGATTGAAGGTACATTACAAATTTCTTGTGTTAAATAGAAAAAATTGTTACCGAAAACTTTAAATGCGTTTTTCTCGAATTCATGTTTTTCAAATCGGCTAGCAGCATAACTCAAATAATTTTTATCCGATTAAAATTTTAAGGGTATCTTCTTAAATAGATTCTCTAGAGAAGTACATAGGGATTTTACGATTACTTCAAAACTTTTTTGATTATAAACAAATTTGTGCGAAATTTTAGTCAAAAAATGAAATTCTTTCTTTATAGCTCCACCATTTTTACAAATCATTATATTTTTTCATTTCCCTAAGTACTTTCAAAGAAAATTTTATCTAGTTTCTGAAAATTTTTGGTTTTTTGTTCTAGGTGTAATCGTTCAAGAGATCTGCTGCTAGCCGCGAAGGGCCGCAACGAAAAAGTGGCTGTGCACGAGAGGCTGTACACGCGCCATTTTGGATAAACAAATTAAAAAAAAAATCATTTTACTTACTTTAATATTTGTAGAATAAAGTCCTTAAAAGAGATTTTTTATTTTATTTATTTCTCACCTCTAAAAATGTCGTTAAAAATCAGGCTTATTTTTCTACAGTGACTTAGTTTCTATAGTGGTTTTACCCCTTAATTTACGCGGCTGATAATTTATTTCGTTTCCGTTCAGTTTTGGTTGTTACACATATTTAAGTTCCGCGGACAAAACAACTTTAATACATTTAATTAAATTATGATTGTTTTAATTGATGGAGACATCCTTAATGCACGAATTTAATTAGAAGCTTAACTCACGTGGTTGAAAAACTAACTACGTTTCCGTTCAGTTTTGCTGAAGAGGGAAATATGAAGACCGTTCGAGAAAGGGATACAGTCATCCGGAAGAAAGACAATGGAATATAAAAATTCAGTCATCTTACTCTTTATTCACGTGCATATTTATGCACGTGCCGTTGGTATCTACGACTCGGGTGACATCCGGAAGTGGTAGATGACGTAAGCACAGGTGTAGTCGAGCGGCTTGATTCGAGCCGTCGAGAACGACGAGAGAGAACGGAGAGCGAATTTAGAGGCAAGAGAGCGAAATAAACGCGCGGTGTAAAGCTGATTAAACGATCTGCCCCTTTCCATGCGCGCCAGTCCACGTGCACTTATCATTATTGACAATCAAGGAGACACAATATCATAAAATCGCGGAGATAAACGCGGCATACAAAGTGAGCTGCTTTTCGGAGGGTAACTCTTTCACTAAAAATGTGCATATACACTAAGAGAAATTATCCGATAAAAATTCATCGGTATTTTGATCGTAAATATCCATTTGTTAATTTCTTATCGAATAATTTCTCTCAGTGTGTATCAATGCGATAATTTTTAAGAACCGCAAGGAACACGATTTATCCCATCACAATTTTGTATAATTTTGTAATATAATTTTAAATAGTGTGTAATTTTGTATCGCAATAAATGCGAATCGTGTGCAATTTTATATCACTAACGCGATTTTTAATCATAAAAGAAACTGAGGCATGGAAACCGTTTAATATTTAAATAAATGTTAAACGTATTAAGAACAAATCAATCAACTCTGTCTTCATACTGCATCGAAACATACTTTGAAACGTTTATTATAAGAAAACACAAGTTTTACTTGTGAGGAAGAATAGTTAACAATGAAGGCATAATGAAGTTATATAATGTTTTTCTAAAAACGTCAATTCCATTATGCATTCTATGCGGAATATAATGGAAGACGTTTTACAAAACTCGTTTATTTCCCCAAATCATTAATTTTTAAATGTTTTTAAAAGTGACTTATTAAGAGAGAGAGACATGCAATATATAAGCCTATGTTATTTCACGTTTAATTAATTATAATTATTTATTCACAACACATTTTTCTCATAAAACAATAAAACTATTTTTTTTTATATTACTTTTTTCTTTTAAAATATTAATCAATATTTGTAGCAATCTTTGGCAATCTTCTAAGATATTTAAAAATTATATTTGAAAATCATATAAAAAAAAAATAAATAATGTAACTTAATATTTTAAGGCTATTCTAATAGCATAATTTCATTTTATGTTTCTAAATGTATAAGTTTGGATTAGATAGTAAAGAATATAATAGATTTTGTCGCGCGATATTTGCACAGATATTTAACTAGAATGATTTTGAATCTCAGGTGCGATTTTACGATAAAGATCCAATTGCGTGTCACATTTTGAAGAAAAGAACATCGCAGTGCTTACGATATGCTCGCAAAATTGCACATTTCTACTCGCAGAATACACCATCGAGATCGCATGTGTTCTAGCGACATCGTATCGATCGCGAAATTAAATGTATCCCGTCGCCTCGGCCGGACTGTTAATTTACGCGCGCTCGTGATTTCGCGTTACGTTCGCGCGCGATAGACGTCAAACATTTCCGTGCGCTGTACGTTGGAAGAAATCGCTGGCCATCGTATTTAATGGCGATCGATTTCATCGACCACAAAGTGATCGTGTTAATGCTACACGACCTCGGACAGACGGCATCCGGAAATGGGAAGTGACGTCAGCTGGTAGAATCGCTGTTTACTGCGGAGGTAATTTGAATCGACGGCAAACAAGGGAGAGAAAGAGAGAAGGGGAGAGAGTGAGAGAGAAAGAGAGAGAGAGAGAGAGAGAGAGGGGGGGAGAGGCGGGAGTGACAGCGGCAGGAGATGCAACGAACGGCGGGGATGTAGCGGAACAATGGCTATTCAAAGATTCGCGACTAGTCGCGTTGCCGCAATGACGTACAACTGACAAAATTGACTCAGAGGCCGCGTGTAATTTTGTCTCTAATCTGCTTAAAAGTAGACTCATATTCTACTCATATTAAAAGCTTTAATTAAACCTAGAGCCGACGATTAACGATCTATTTCTGTAAGAGTTGGTGTGGCAGGTTTATTGGTTTACTTTCCTCAAAAAGGATATTTCGAAATGCAACCTAGATACATTTTGTATTCCATTCTCCAAAACTCTTTGAAAAAATAGCTACGAAGAGAAAATAAATTTCTACATATGTTTATTGAAAAAATCGCCCCGACAGTGAAATCGCGCAATCATTTTCAATCACCATTGAAGAGATTAACATATACTTGATATCGTAAAATATATTATGGAAAGAGAGTATCTCGCAAAAATACGTGATGCAAAGGAAAAAACAATTTATTAATTCATTAATACTTTTTAGTTATTTTTTTTCAGTTTTAATTTTTAATTAAGTTAAATCTAAATCGACACATGATGTCTTCAGCTGTGGAATAAAATCGTTATATGACACACTGCCTCAACTTTTTCAAACGTGTTGATTTTTCTTGATCTTACTATCAACTATTTGATCTTAATCTTAATTTTGATCTTAATCAACTATTATCTATATTACAAAAATTTTCTTCCCTGATTGTCCCTCCCTATTTTCTTTCTAGGATTAAGGTTTTCTAGGAATCTTTCTTCCTAGGATCAACAATGTACGATAAAGAAATCAATATAGCAATCACTAGATTACGTTTCTTTCTGCTCATTATTATCTGTCATTTTTTTATTACGCACGCAGATACGAGTCGACGATGATCGCTAGAATGCTCACATTTGTTTATGTTATGTCCTCATCTCACAATGAGACGCAAAATTACCGAGATTCTCCGTGCAAATGAATTCTTGTGTATTCCGTTCTGCCTCTACCAACTACGGCCTTGCGTTCGAGCATCAGCCCGAAGCAACTGCGCGAATTGTTATTTATTCGACTTTTTTCGTTGTACAGACCGCGAAACACCGCCAAAGGTGTTTTTTCCTCTCGACCCGCTAAAGCGCGGCGTTTCTTTTTCCGCAACAAAACCGACGAGATCGTTTTGCTATTGTAAATATCGCTTGCTTTTGTTACATCGCGATTTTCCCCCGCGGTTTTCGCTGGAAATTTTCCTTCAAAACGATAACGCGGCGATAACGTCGTTTTAGAAGCGCGCGCGTGCGCGATATCGATAGTAATGGAGTTATAATGTCAGGTGATGTCGGAAGATACATATATATCGATAACGTCGCGAGGATTGATATTAATTGGCATTAGTGCTGATGCTGATGGCTGATGCGGAATCTCGACATCGATGCTATCGATTGGATACGCTAACAGCTGCAATACGTCCAACTTCGTTACATCGAAATCCACACGAACTTCCGCTCAGGTCGTTTATCAATTTGTAGCCGGATTAAAACGAGCGAGCAAAACGAAAGAGGCAAACAACAAAAATTATCAGTGCAGCATTAACGCCTCAAGTAATATGCTCGTTAGAAAGTTTTGTGGTAAAATATTAAATCTTATTTTTTGCCTTTTACTTATTCATTAAATTTCTCTCGATTTATTTCAGCCTTAAGCTAAGGGAGAGAAATGCCAATGTCTGCACATTAATAATGCCTCTGGACATTCTTATAGTCAGTTTTTTAATACTTTCACTTCTAAAATGTAGAATATATATACGTACTGAACATAAATAAAAATACATAGATAAAAAATATGTATTTCACATTGAAAGTTTAAACATTCGTATCTAGAGAGAAACGAAAACAATAAAAACGTTCAGAGTTCGCTATCAGTGTTGTTAGTATCAAAACATTGGTATTTTTGTCTTCTTGTACCTTTTCTTAACTCTTATAGCAAATTAGAATTGCATTATAAAATGTGCTTTTTGAGAAACATTTTACTGAAAATCCACGGTATATGTAATGTAAATAATTAACAGTATATATAATGTAATATATAATGTAAATAAATAAAATTTTCAGTAAAGCTTTCCTCAAAAAGGATGTTTCGAAATGCAACCTAGATACATTTTGTATTCCATTTTCCAAAACTCTTTAAAAAATTAGCTACAAAGAGAAAATAAATTTCTACATATGTTTATTAGAAAAAAAAGGAGAAAACCGCCCCGGAATCGCGCAATCATTTTCAATCACCATTGAAAAGGTTAACATATATTTGATATCGTATAATATATTATGGAAAGAGAGTATCTCGGGACACACACATCCGCGCTCCGCAGTTCTTTTATGTTTCCGCTCTGCAATTTATCGCGCGCGCGCGTCAATTTATCACAGAGTGCTTCGAGCACGGTACGCGTGAGTTCGATTAGCCCGACAGAGCGTACCTCTTTTTGCGATAGTAATAACGCGAGCGCGAGGATTGCCGCTCTTTCGTCCGCCGCGTTTTCACTTCATTTATCGTGTGACCTGTTGCGAGATGTCCGTCATAAACGCGGCCGGAGAACATGTTGCGAAGGACGCAACGGACGGCACGCTGGATGCGAATGTAAAGCAGGGGGTCAGCGTGGTGTGAAGCAGGTGGGTCCACTCGCACCTGATACTCGGTCCGCGCTTCCGCCCCGTTGCGCTCCAGCCCGTAAATTTACGATTCCGCTCATCCGAGGCGTGACCGGCCGCTCGAGCAGAGTGCGTTCATTTATAAAACCCACAGACTCCGCGCAATTAAACATAACTGTTGCAGTTGCATGCCGCTAATTGTCGGAATAACGTTAGAAGGCGGCCGGCGCGGAGGTGTGGAGTCCAGCAACGGTCGTTGTTGCCAAGTGCGACCAAATTATAAACTAGCCGATTGCAGTAAACCGAGCAGACGATGTCAACGTATGGGAGGATAAAACATGTTGTCGCAGCGAGATAAACTTGAAAAACAATGAAATCAAGAAGTATCTCTCCTCCGCTGCTTAAACGTTGCTCTGACAATGAAACTGAAATTAGGTTGTATAGTTTCGGATTTTTCAGGTAAAACTAGAGGACTGTATTTTATTTTTATGTGTCTTTATAATTTTATGTGAATTGTATGTTGAGGACGGCAAAAGATAATAGATCCAAACTGCGTATGTATTCCACCGCAAAAAAGAAAAATGAAGAAAATAATATTTTTCTTCCATGATTTTAAGAATGAAAAAAGAACTCAAAGAAATATTCACGATATTGTGTAATAAGTAATTCCGAATTTTTTTGGTAAAATGAAAGAATTGCATTTTTGGGTCGTCATAATTTTATGAAACAATGTATCCGAAGGATGGCAGAAAATTATAGATTCAAGCTGCGCACATTTTGTATCACAAAATTATAATGTGAAAATACAAATTGTTTATTTTTGCTGAAAAATTCGAAATTATCACACAACCTAGTACTTGGTCTATAGAAGTCACAACCGAGGTTTCTTGACAAATACTAATTAAATTTGGAAATATCAAGAGATGCTCTACAGAAAACGTTTTATAATTAAAGTATGTTTCTTTCTATGATTTTATCTAAGGGCTATTTAAATCTGACGTTTCTGTTAAAAGATACTACAGAAAGAAAGGAAGAAAGAAAAGCGCATTATGCGATCCACATAGAAAATTTTTTGAAATCTAATTGGGGGTTAGCCCGATTCCTTAAAACAATTAAAGGTCTAGCTCCGGATAAAAAATTTTCTGGGATCTAATTGGAATCCATACCGATTTTCCAAAAAAAGGATAGCTTCCAATTAGGAAATCTACAAAGATTCAAATTAAAAGTATGATGTTTCAAAAATACAATTCTAAGTAGAAAGCACAATAGATCTTATTTTCTTTATTGCACGTTTTCTTAAAATTTTCTTCTTTTCGATTTCCATGTTACATTTGATTGAATAAAATGTCTTTGAATATTTACGCATACTTTACAAATATAACTTAAAAAGTATAAATATTCAAACTGTTTAAAATATTTCACTCAATCTCGTTTTGAAATAAATAATGTAAATGTCTTGAATAACACAATATATGCTATGCTTTTACTTCAAATATGAAACTTTAATATTAACTTTAAAATTATATTAAAAACCGTCTGTAGTTATTTATAATTAACAGACGGAGCAAGTTATAAGAATGACCATACAACAATCTGTATCTTAAAAAGCGCAGATTGTATATTTTTATAGATCATAATTATAAAAGTACTTTTTTACATAATTATAAAAGTATTTAAAAGTAATTTTTACTTTTTATATATATAATATATATTTTTTATGTATAATATATAATATATATTTATATAATTTAGCATTTATTCTCTCTGTCTCCTCCCTTTTTTTCTTGTTTCACTCTTTCTACGCAACTTTTCTTCTGCTTTTAAGTTTCCAACTTAGAATCGCAACATCAATTATTCGAGAAAGCTGAATAGACCCCAATTAGATCCCAGGAAATTTTCTATAATTGGGATAAGATTAAAATTCCCAATTAGTATCGTAATACAATACATCTACCTGAAACAAGTTTGGATAATCTGATCGGAACCTACGCTGTACCTGAGAAAATCTCGATAAATCTCTCTATATGATAGACGATAAGTAATTGTGTCAAGTTTGATCCGACATTTGATTTCCGACGAGCCGTTCCCCCCGACGCGAACATCCCGCGTGCCGACCAGCGGAAGGAGCAGAAACGCAGCGAGATGGCCCGACGATTGGTGTGCGCAGGTGTGCGCAGGTGAGCGCGAATCGACCGCGAATTAAAAGATGCATGTCTTTCACCGATCCGTCGGCCGGCGCGCACGGAGAGCCTCGCGAATCACGAATCGCACGGGGACTGCACGAGGGAACGCGGCGCAAAGGGACGCACGTATATTACCGTGCTTCGACGAGCGTAATCGCGAGCGCGGTCGCGCAGGAAATGTTTCGGATGTCGTGCTCGGCGCGGCTGGCTGCTAAACCCGCCCGCGGAATTATTAATCACCCTCTGGCGTGCATTACGATATCGCCGCTCTATTGTTCGGCCCGGGCGAATGACGGAAGCGAAGGAAACGTAACTACGTATAGTGCTCTCTGCGGTACTCGCGCGACGCGAGTGACGTTCGACGGTCGGCTAATGTCGAGGAAGAGGAGGAAGAAGCGCAGGACCTCGCCGCGGCTATGTGATGATGATGATGATGATGACGAAACTCCATTTACAGAGGCGAATGAAGAAGAAGCCGCGGATAGATTCCGCAAAGACGGGCATCGAGAGAGAAAAAGGGGGGAGAGAGAGAGAGAGAGAGAGAGAGAGAGAGAGAGAGAGAACCGAATGAAGCAAGCAAGCATGCGGCCGTGTTTCCGGTTTCGCTTCTTCCAGGGTCGTCTGGTCGTGCGTCTGTGACGGTCTCTTCTTCTACCTAGGGATTTATGAAATTGTGTATCGCGATATGCGATCTCTTTTAAGAATTCACAACATTTTTTCCATAAAAAAATAACACTGCCTTTTTTATTACTTTTTACTTAAATATTAATGACACAATCAATTATTTAGTGTAGCAATCTTAGATAATTTTCTGAGACATATATAAAAAAAAATATATAAAAATCGTACATAAAAATAAATAATGCATAAGTTTCGATTAATTCGTTATACATTTAGAGGTATGATGATATTATGCCATTATAACAGACTTAAAATGTTAAATTGCATTATTTATTTTTTTATATATAATTTTTATACGCACTTTTTATACATGTTTCAGAAGATTATCAAAAATTGCTATACTAAATAACTGATTGTCATAAATATTTTAGTAAAAAGAAGGTAATGAAAAAGGTAGTTTTATTGTTTTATGAGAAAAATGTTGTTAAAATATAAATTATCGCGCGATATTTGCACAGATACTTAACTAAAATGATGAATGATTCTGAATCGCAAGTGCGATTTTGCGATAAAGATTTAATTGCGTATCGCATTGTGATTCAAGAAAAGAAAATCGCAGTGCTCGTGATATATCGTAAAATCGCACATCCGTACTTCCACCGCAACACAATGCCGTTCTCTTCTCTTCTATCCGCCTCTATCCACATAAAACCAAGAGCACCGGTGATAAATTATTATTTCAGCTGTCATGTGCGTTGGGATCGCGTTTCTTTAAAGTTGCGCCTAAGATTTTGCGGAGCAAAGCGAACGAATGCGAGAAACTTGCGGGGAGAAAAATCGAGTGCTCTTCGTAAACAGGTCGCGTTTCCAGTCCCCTGCGAACGCCGGAAGTCCAACGAAGACGCGAAAAGAACAACGAAGGGAGGGCAAATCTTGTCCTTCCTGCAATTTAACGGGATTTATATTCACGCAGAGATTTTTTTCTCGAAGGCGTAAATATTAGTTGACCGAATATTCACTATAGTAGTCTCGACTAGGAAACACTTATACTAAGAAAAAGTACATGGAAATTTATTTTTTGGATATAAAGTTTATTTGTAAGAGATAAAGTTTATTTCTGTATAATAGACTTGATTTCTGTGAAAAAAATCAACTTTATATCTCACAAATAAATTTTCAAATATTTATATCCTCAATGTATAATGTAAAAAAAATGTCAAGAAAGTATGGGAAATTTAGAAAGCAAAGAATAACATAATTTTTACCAACAAGTATTTATTAATGATATTAAGAACTTTATTAATGGCTTTGAGACGCTCTGTGAAGAAAAATTCCTATACTAAAGTACATCTTTTCTACATGTTATGCATTGCTTCAATGCTACAAGGAGAAAAAAGTTTGATCGAATTAACCTGACAATAAACAATCCAAACGCATTTGGAAACAGATATGGTTGAAGGAAACAGAATTTCTGGTTCTTGTGGAACAGGACAAAGTTTGGCTCATAAGAACCAGAAATTCCGTTACAGCAACAGCAATATCTTCATTCTAGTAATATCTGCAAGCAAATGTAGGTGTGAATATGAGCATTATACAATCTAATTTTTTGTCTATCACAGCTACTTTTATAAGAAGTGTGACCGGCTTTAGTCTGGATAGGCGTCACAGAAAAACTTTCTTGTTAAATTTCACAAATAGTTCAGACAGAAATTCTGTCTCTGTCATCTACACAAAACCTATGCGATATCGCAATATTTACTGGTTATTTGTTTATCTTAGCTAATTGCTTGTATCTTATCTTAGATAATTTTTGTAATGTAGCTGCAAGACTATTTTTGTGAAGGAAAATCTTATGCAGTAAAAATAAATCGGAAGGGATCGTCGATTTTTGCTGAAAAATGATCGTCGAATATTTGCTAAAAAAAATTGTCTCCAAATTTGTCAAAATGTCAACAACAGAGGGAGAAAACATGACACATCCAGAACGTCCCCTAGGCAAACCGAGCGTATGTGACGGCTATAAAAATATCTAGGTTCACGTTGGAATGCAATTTCGTTAAGTGAGTTATTTGCATGCGACTTGCGGGTCGCCGGGAAAGTACTAATCCCGCTTTAGAAATTCGCTGAGCGATTTCTTCGCGACTGCCAACACAATTTCGCCCGTCGGCGGAACGAACGACACGTAATTGACACGAGTAACGGGCGGTCTCGAATTCCCAGATTTTACAAGCTCCAGTGTAATCCCGAATTGGGATACATTCGCTGAAAAAGAGGGAGAGATACAGAGAGGTGAAAACATTCGTGTGCTCGATCGGGGGTACGACCTGTGGGTCGGCAGATCATTTCGGCCACGTGAGAGTCTAGCCCGGCAGAACTTTCTTCCGTTTATCTTCGTCCATCTTGGTCTTCTTAGATCTGGTAAGTGACATCATAAAGTCATCCGCGGGAAGAAAGCCGCTCATTTGAGAAGCGGCAACTTTTGTATGTACAATAATGTTGTGTGCACACGTGCAGAATATTAGTTCTTTTCTTTTCATATAAATTTTCATTTTAATTTTACAAAATATATATTTCTAATAGTGTGCATAGAGTATCAGTAAGGTTTTTATCTGGCTAAAGAATATAACAAATATTCCTAGAAACATAGCAAATTTTGTAAGAACAAGTTTAGTTTCCAAAATATGAGCGTTACACTAAGAAAAAATATTTAAAAATTTGTAGCAAAAAATATTTGAAGTTTGTAGCAGATTTTTGCTAAATTAACTTTATATCTCACATGTAAACTTTCAAGTACTTTTTTCTCAGTGTAATGCGTATATGAGATGAAAAGATAAAAGTCAATTAGTGCATAATGTCAATCTATTTCTCGGATGCAAAATTTTATAGCAATTTTCATTATAAAATTCTCTTTATACACGTGTAGACGTATATGAATAGAATATTATAGTTTTTTTCTTCATATACTAGAAAAAGGATACATTTAAAGGATAAACATTTATTTGCAGGATATAAAGTTTATTTCTGAGCGAAATAAAACTTCTATCTTGCAAGTAAATCTTCAAGTATTTTTTTCTCAGAATATAATTTAAAAAAATTTTAAATGCTGAGAAAAAACCTTGAAAATTTGTTTGTGAGACATAAAGGTTATTTTACAAAAATAAACTTTATATTCAAGAAATGAATTTCCAAGTATTTTTTGTCGGTTTAATGCACACGAAATAAAAATATAATCAATTACTACAGAATATGAATCTACAAAATACCTGGTTACAAAACTCTACAGAATAATTTTTATTATAAAATTCTCTTTGTGTATGTAACTTCCATTTATTTTTTGCAAGGCCTCGCGTGAAAATTTAATCGCTCGGCGAATCGACTTTTGACGAAAGGACATGAGAAAACGATGGAACGAAGCAACAAAATAATCGTGCGAACATTCTCAGTCGGTGATACTCTCGACGCTTCGCGCAATTCGCCGGATAACAGCGGTATTTATGCGTTATCTCGTTCATGTATGCGGAAAATGATTAATAGCCCGAAATAAAATATCGCGCGATTAATATTTGGTTATAAATGGGCTTATTTTCGCGCGCGCGTGCGCGTGCACACGCGGCCGCCTTAATACATGCGAATAAATGCATGAGGACTAGGAGCTAGAGAGCGCGAGGGACCGGCCTACGAATCGATATGCCTTTGCCAAGAAAACGTCACGAAAAAGTCCATCAATCATTGCGCACACCGGCGTAATTCGGATGAACGTGTACGGCCGCACACGTACACGCGCCCACACGTGACGGATATTCGATACAAGGCGCAGCGCGACAATTTATTGATGCTCGATACAACGGAAATCGATGGCGGAGTTAATCGAGCCCGGGTGACGACCGAGTGCTATTTCTGGCGATTTTCCTGGATATTAATGAGACGCTCGAATCGTCGTAACGAATCGTCGGCATAGCGCTTCTTTTAAATAATAAAAGCGCGACACGGATCTGCGCGCGCGTTATAAACAGAACGTTGCGAATTTTCGCTTTTCCGCGCTGTTTCAGGCTACTATTATAGAGCGGGAATCAATTTTTTCAATCGTTCCGGGAAAATAAATATTTCGTGAAACATGCAACACATACACACACGCGCGCGCGCACACACACACACACACACATAGAAATATTTCGTTAATGTATTAAAAAGTTAATATCTCGCAGAAAGTTAAATATCATTCTTGCTCTTGACAAAAATATATTCAATTGTAACTCTTGACAAAAATAAAGTCTTTTTAATTATAATTTGGCACACTGGATTCATTTTCCGACTTCATTCCGACTTTTTAATCGTAAACTAATGGAATAAGGGCTTTCGCGCTAAAAAATATCGAGCCATTTCAATGCTTGCCATATAATAAATAGGTAAAGTTCTTACAGGGATGCTTTTGACTTCAGCGTGTCAGATTAAAGTATTAAAGTTTAAAATAAAGAAGCAAAACAAAGATGATTTTTTGTTATACACTTCGGTTGTTTACATTAAATATTGTATAATACATAGAATAGAAGAAAAGTTTCATGCAAATAGCTTATTTATTTTTGTTTTTAATATATATATATATATATATATATATATATTATACGCGATTAAGATTTTTGTGTACCGTTAAACTCTAATTACTGATAAAAAGAATCCAGGTGTTGCTGATCTTTGTAATAATTTTAATAAAATCTGCATTATGTAATAGATTAATATAACGCAAAGACTTGAAGTTATAAATGATTTTATTCATCTGTTGGTTGAAAAATGATATATTTCCTTATATCTAAATAATTATACCTTTTGAGACAAATTGAAATATGTATTTTTCTTAAAGGTTCAAATAATGATAAAAAAATCCTGCAGTGTTAATCTCTTTTCCATAAATCCATTCTCAGAAATGTTACAAATTTTTATATAAATTCACGTTTTTATCGCGTTTAATTAATATTTACAATAAAAAGAAATACTTAAGTAAATATTTGTGATCGTTTCTGCACATAATTCTATTCTACAGATCAGAAAGTATATTTGTTATCTTTTATAGATTTTTATTTTACTGAACGCAAATAAGCGTGAGAGAGCGAAAACGACCCTAGCAGATTAAGGTGGCCAGAAAAGTATGCCATGTAAGGGTTAAAATTCAACAAAGGCACAGACAATTAGAGAAATGGAACATTGCAAACCTACCGCTATTTTATTATACGAATTTCCTCAATAAAATTTATTCTTCCACGAAATTTCATTCACTTCATTCCATATATAATGATCGTTTAATTTATTCGTACACGAGGGATTTATTGGGGCCCTGCAGGACGTCTCGCGCGTGCAGGAACTCGGGGGGTTCCGCGAATTAGCTGCAGGAACGTGTAATTCGCAGCGACGCGCGACGTAAACTCGGCACTCAAGAAAATTTCTCTCGGACGGAAGAAACGTAAAAAGGTCGCGGGGTATAGGAGAACTCGCAAAAGCTCGTAAGCTCGTACGCACGCCACACGTCCAATAAACGGACGGGCAAAAAGAGCTTCGAGCTTGTCGTGTTTCCAGGAACATTTTGTTCGATCGATATACAGCCTGCCATTACTGCCGGCGGATAGACTGTGTGTTGTTACGTTCCTCGTCTGCCGCCGTCGTTTCTCTCCCCGTCACTCGCGCGTATCATCCACGCGTCCGCGTTTGCACGTCAAGCGGCCATATCTCTAGCGCCCGTTTTATCATTATTATTATTATTACACCGCGTTCCCGCGTCGAAAATGAAAACGATGTTGTCACCGCGAGACACGCCTGTCAACCGTGTGCAAACGCGAAATCGAAAGAGCTTCCTAATCGATACTGAGAGAACTTCACTCCGCGGGCCGTTGAGTATTCAGGGGTCAAAGTTTCACCCTTTGAGTGGTATGTCCAGAAATGTTTCGTTAAAACATCAGATTCCTTTTGATAACTGGAACTATTGCACTCTTTTTAAACTGATTACAAACACATCGAGAAAAAATATTTATTGTCATATCTATAACTATATAATTATATGAAGAAATAATTACAATAAATTATGTTTGAGGAAAAAACCTTGTTCTATATTAAATTTGGGCAAAAAGTAACTATAATTTTAGTTAGGTGAAAACCTCATTTTCCTTCTCTTAGTTAGATATGTTTCGTATTTTTCTTTTCAAAATTTTTCAAAGAAAATAGAAATTAAGGAGAGCACGATTTTTTTTGGATTTAATAAATTTTAATGAATTCAAAGAAATTTACTTATTGAAAATTACTTTATGAATTTTTGATTCAACAAGTACGATAGAAATTATTTTATGAATTTTTGATTCAATAAATACGATTACCTGGCTTTTCATATAACTACATTGTTTGTCCTACACAATTTATTGT
Organism: Odontomachus brunneus; assembly: GCF_010583005.1. Lineage (NCBI taxonomy): Eukaryota > Metazoa > Arthropoda > Insecta > Hymenoptera > Formicidae > Odontomachus > Odontomachus brunneus. The sequence goes on from NW_022639645.1 coordinate 526,685, forward strand.
TTTGGTGCAAGAAATAAAGTTGTTTCACTGAATTTTCTCATTTTATTAAAAAAAGTTTGATAATTCTGCTTAAACTTAACATTTCCTTTTTTAGCATTACTGACAGGCTGTCCTACTTATTATTTCGTCGTGTACCGTCCCCTTCTCCCGTGAGTTTCGGAAATTAAATTTTTTATTTTCTTCGAATAATAATGACTTTTCTATCAAATAACACGACTCAATGTAATGAAACGAATGATGCTTGACACAAAATCATGTTGCTCAACAAATCCAAAAGTAAAACAAGTGGGAATACTAAATCCAAAGAAATTAGTGTTCCCTTTGCAGATACGCTTATTAAAAAAAAAAAGAAAAGAAAAGAAACTCTATCTAGGACGGAATCGCGCGGTCATTTTAAATCATCACTGAAGAGGATAATTGCCGCGCGTTCTTCGTTACGACCTGCTGTCCGAGATTTCCTCGGCTGCAACGATGGGGTAGAATCGAGCGCGGCTCGGTGAATAAAAGTCACGCTTACATCTGGCAAAAGTGCCGGCTCTTAATATTATATTATTAGACAGCTCTAATGACCGTAGACCGCGGGGTCGCGCGAGCCCGAGAACCGCTGGCGAAGAAACGCGACGACGGCTTCCTACGGCAGTCTCTCCGCTCGGCGGACGTTAATTTGTAATCCAGGACAAGTTGACGATAAAGGGGCGGTGGGTCGTGGTAGCGCCGGTCACCGTCGCCGCCACCACCATCGCTCTCAGTAAGAATGTCTGTCACATTATTGCCACATAGTTCTTCCGTCGCTAGAAAAAAATTAGCACAACCGTCGGAGCGATCGATCCATTTAATGCAGATGTCTACGTACACGCGCAGTTCAAACATTCTTGGGAACTGATCCGGCTGTCCAGTTCATCTTTTCTTCATAGCTATAACAACCGAACCCGACGAACGCGCTCTCTCTTTTTCTCTCTGCTCTAATAGGACTTTACTTCGGAACTCGCGCGCACGGGTTCTTGATTCTCCTCCACTATTACGCTGCACGAGGTATCATTCCATTGCTGAGAGAAGCGATCACTCCGTTTACATTTCTCCTCTTTGAAGTAACGGATAACCACTGGAGAAAAATGTTTCGCCGGTCCAGGTAGGATTCCTGGATTCATCTGGATAAAGATTCGAAATGTCACAGCTGAAATTTATCGCTGTTTTTTCGTATTTGCTGGAAAATGTTGTCTGTGGAATTTATAGCAGCAGCGTTCTAGCAATGTCCACAAGCAAATTTAGATGGGTGCCAGGATTATACGTTTGTCTGTCCCTCGTCGCTTTTTGTCTACAGTCTACAGTCAACTTTTGATTTTGGAGTGCTAAACTTACTATGTTTACATTCATGAGTCCTAGTAATAAAATAAATAAATTTGATGCTTATGATGAATTTATGTCAGATTTGCGGATATATAAATTTATAAATTACTTGAAAAAAAGTCACTTACTTGAGCAATTACTGAAGCAGTCGAAAGGACGGGTTTGCAATTTTTTCTAAAAATGGCGTTACATATTTCTAATTGACGTCGAATGAAATAATAAGGAATAAATAAACATTTTTCCTTTACATTACATATTTTCTCAAGATCTTCTCACATAACATAATATATATAATATTACAGTAATATTACAGTAATATTTCTGCGATATTGCAATATTACGGAAACTATTGCGATATTATGTAATATTACGTGCTATGTGGGCTATCATATTTTGACCTTTCTGATAGAAACAGGCCGCTAACCTATAGCTCCAGCACTAAGACTGGTCGAGTGGCTCGTAAGTAAAGCACTGAAATTTACGTTTACTCAGTCTGCAATTTTTATGTGCATATTTTACGAGGAGCCAAATCGGCCTCGATTTCTGAGAGGCCATGTTCACGAACCCAAAATATCCCTGTCGACTTCACCCGATTTAATCGCGAGTAAATCATCATTCTTCTTCGTGCCGTGCGACTTCTATAATTATCTAAGAAAATATAACACTGTATCGCACACATATACACAGAGCGCGGTCCTGCGACGCGATAAAAGCTTAAATCTTCTTATCTCGCGTCACGCGCATACGTACAGCCGGTTCCTCTGGCAGTTCCTGATATCGCGGCCGTGATTTAGGAAGGGGGGTCGTAAATTAGATCTTAACTGAGGCTTTTCTCGCGCGACCGGAACCGCGATGTGGCGATTAATATTAATATATCATGCGCCGCCATCGAAATAATCGTTTTCGATGCTCGCGCTCGGCCAAGTTCCTCAAGAATCCTCGTTCGACACCCTCTTCTTGGCCTGCGCCTCTCTCTCTCTCTCTCTCTCTCTCTCTCTCTTTCTCTCTCGTCGATGGAAACCACCGCCCAAACCAGCCCGTAGAAGCCGACTCCTGTTCCTACGTATGCGAGTAAACTATTGATCCGTGAGTAGTCACGCGATTCTGTCGTAGAACGCCACTCAAGCCTTTCCTGTGCCTTTTTCCTCCCTCCGCCCCTCTCCCCCCGTCCCTCCTCCCCTTCTCGGTCGCCCACTCACGAACCCTCCGTGTCCTCGAACGACCGTCGGAGAACCTTTACGTTTTCGGCGCCCTTAACAGTGCTCTTTTCTCCTTGCCCCTGAAAATCGCGCAGTCACCTGAATTTCCGATTTCCACGTGCTGATATCGCACTTCCACACGACGGGGAGCACACACACATACACACACATATATACACACATGCACGCATTCGTCGCGTTAATATTTTACAAGACACGCCGATAACAGAGCAAAACTGATTCGTATCGCGTATAATGAATGTGTACAGATCAATAATTTAAATAAACCACGTGGCTTCAGCCATGCAAATACTATTTCAGCGATATAAAGCTGAATTCCGCCCGCGAGTTCGTCCAGATTCCGATAAAGGACGCAAGTTCGGACTCTATCGTACGGGGGAGACGGGGGAGTGCGCGAAGACGATTCCTGCGTTTATTTTTGTTCGCAACTGCGCGAACGCGGTGATCAACGGGTGATATTGTCTAAAGATCGATCTAACATTTTAACGGGCACACTGAGAGAAGAGCACTTGAAAATTTATTCGTGCACTGAGAGAAGAATTTAATAAATATTATCAAAATTTGGTTACTATTACTAAATGGTAGACGTAAATATAGCGGGCCAAAGCTATGGCAATACTTATTAATTAATTTAGTTCTGTAAAATAAATTATTTATTTGACAGAAGTAAAATTTATTTGCTTCCAGAATATATTTGGTAAATAAAACTTATTGAATAGTTGAGCAAAATAAGCGATTTTGTAGTAGTTACAAAATGTTTGGTAGGTTCAACCAACTATCTGTAATAATAGATATTGAAACGATGTAATAGCTGCAAATGAATGAATTTTTCGTTGTGCTGCAACAAAACATACTTATATTGGTAACAAAATAAAATTCGTACTTACTGAATCTTTTATTACATGGAATATAACAATTTCATAACAATTATCAAATAACTGTTCATAACTGTAATATATTTCATATTAAATATTTAATATTAAGTAACTATTACTAAATTATTTAATTTATGTTACTGTGAATGCAATTACGTCATACTCCCGATCTATTAAATATTTGGTAATTATTATCATATTTAGTATAGTTACTATCCTAATATTTATTACTAATAATATATGATAATATATGATATTATAAATATTATCATATTTAGTATAGTTACTATAATAGTAACTATACTAATATTTAATATAGTTAGTATCCTTAGTTACTAAGAATTCAACGAATTTCTGTAACTAAATGCAGTTTGTTATAGTTACCAGTCTTTTCTCTCAGTGTGCACGGAAAAAGAAATTTGGCTGGTTTAAACCAAGTATCTGGTGAAATTACTGGTTAAAATTACCAGAATTCTGTGTTTACAAGTTCACAAGATTCTGCGTCAGTCAATCAAGATTCCTGGTTAACCAGAACTCACAATTCGACCTTCAACAGAATTCTGGTCCGTTTATATTTCACTAAATAATTAGTTAGTTCAACCAAATTTTTTTCCGTGTGTGTAGTATAGAAAGTTTATTCGCGCAGAGATAAACTTTATTCCATAGAAATAAATTTTACTTCACAGAAATTTTGTATCATCCAAATAAATTTGCAAGTAGATTTTTTGTAAGTGTAAATCAAGAACGAGGTGACGTCCCTCGGTGGATTTTGCACTGAAAAAATTATTTATGTATTTGGAACTAAAATACTTGATTATATATATATATGAATACATATGATTTGGCTGGCATTAGATGCTTTTTACTTGTGTCAAGTATATTATATTGTTTGACGAAAGTGAAACACAGAAGTAATTAAATCCTTTGGTTGCAATTGTCAAATACTTGATTAACCCAATTTTAACCAAATCTTGGTCAGATACATATGAAATTTTCGTCTCCATACCGAAATCCTTTATTCAATATGGGAAGATCTCGCGTCCTTTAAGTTCCTCGAGCTATCAGGCAACCGACCCTCGCGTTGAAACGCGACGCATTTTCCAATTCTGATGCCGGTCAGGTCGCGAAATTGCAAAATCGTCTATCCAATTAAACCTTTCAAACAGGAAGCGCTGCGAGGTGTGGACAGGGCGCAATATCGGACCCAAGAATAACCTTACCCTTTTGTTTCATTCACCACACAACCCCGGATGTTGCAAGGCCTCGCCCGCAACATCACCGCCACCGCCACCGCCACCGCCACCGCCACCGCCGCCGCCACCGGTGGCGTCTCCACCCGACAAACAGCAACGACCACCTTTGCCGACTCCGTCGACTTCGCCAACGCCATCATCACCTTCTCGTCCTACCTCCACCCTTAACTCACCCCATTTCCCTCGCTTTATCACCTGCCATCGCCGGCCAGCTCGCAGTATATATAGCTACCTAGCTACGGCGCGCCTCGGTTAGGTCTTATCGGTAATGGTCCTATTTTTGGAATCTCCGCCCATTCTTTGCGTGACCCACCTCCGCAGCAAACCCCCTCGTAGAGCCCGCGCGGTTTACAACCCCTCGAACGAGGGGTTCAGGCCGGATCCTCGTGGCTGGTGAGGAAGAAGTATCGCGGCCTGTCCTTTCTCGGTGAATTAAAAGAATTCCTCCCCCGCGCACAGCGTCGTTGTTTGCAGGAAGTTTTCGCGTGGGCGATCCCCCTGACGCTAGATTCGCGGTTCCTATGGATCTTAGGCTGTTTTTCGGCATGGATGGCCGCTCGCCGGTCAGTGATTGACGTCGTCGAATTGGGGATGACGCGCGCGTTGGCGGCTATTTCTTTCGTTTCTTTTCTCCGTGAGACGGTGGGACCGGAGGTGGAACGTGCGGCCGCACGCTCGTCTTCTTAGTTCCCGTGAAAGGGAAAGAAATTTGAATTAGTGTTGCGCGCTCGAATCTCCGAGGCGGAGGGTCGGTTGGCGTGACTTGGTTCACGGATCGATAAACAGACCGGAGGTTCCCGACTAACCAGTCTCGGGTCACGAGAATATTATTAAGCTCGCCGCGGTGCTTTCCCGACGGCCCGAGCGGATCCGTGCGATTCGACTTTTGTCGGTAACCGCGTCGCGCATCCTGCGAATATTGCCGAGACGCGCCATCCCATCTGCCATTCGTGAATCCAGCAGAGGACACTTCTTGGCGTCTAGTTGGCGTCTAACTGGTGCCTAGTGCGATTTTTCAAAATAACCAGGGATTCTGCTTTGCAGTGTATGCGCAGAAAATCTTTCCCGAAGACAGGAACATTTATTAACTGAAGAAGTACCATAGTAATCTTTGATCGGCTAGACAGGCAGATAAAATTTCGGGAAAGTATGGGACTTTTAGAGAGCAAAGAATAAAACTACGCAGAAGTAATTTTTTCCAGGAAGTATAGAATCTGCTCAATGGCTTTGAATGGGTTTGAAAAAGAAAATTCTCATACTGAATACGTTATTCCTACATATCATGCTTCATTGTAATACGAAGAAAAAAGTTTGACTGAATTAATCCGACAATAAACGAACCAAATGCGTTTTGGTTGAAGAAAATAGAATGTCTCATTTTAAGAACCGAACTTGGTTTATAATAACGAGAAATGTTGCCTCCTTCAACAAAAAATTAATTCAACAAATTGAATAAATATGATAATGAGTTTTCCTAAAATTTGTGAGCGTCATATTTTACGACAATATTACTAACAACATATTTTTTGCTAAAGATAATTACTATTTCAAAGAAGGAAAATAAACCACGTAATCTTCTCTTAGCAGTAGAAAGTATCTTTCTGTGCATAGTCGTCATTTTACATTAGAATAAAACAAATAATTTCGCGTTTTTTATTCTATACGCTATATGTGAGAGAAGAAATAACTGAGAAATAAAAAATATTTATTCGGCAAGTACTAATAATACATTTATTTGTATTAATATATAAAATCATTTTCAAATATACATTTCCTTAAAACCTTAACTTTTCCTAAAAGCGGTTATTTATTCTATATAAATAAAATAATTTAGATTTATAATTAAATATGTTACTAGTACTCTCACCGAATAAATTTCTTTTTACTTTTCAGACAAAACATACGTTAACTTTCAAAGTAATTTCATTGTTCAATGAAATACTCCAAGTGTTTTAAAAATTTTTTATGGAAATTACTATTTTTCATGGTTTATTATCTGAAGTAATTTATTATTATTATAGATGCTAACGATAAACGTTAGCGTATCGTATCGACAGTTGTCTGAAGTTATACAGAAGATATACAGAATAATACTTCACACACATACACACATATAGAGGAATTTTGTATTTGGGACAAGAATCCCAAACAAAGGATTTCCAATTGTTATCGTAGAATAATCAATTTCGGGAAAAATCTGAATTTTCTAATTGAAATCCATATTGAATTTGGAAAAATCTTTGAAGATTTTTATGCGGGATGTTTTCGCCTAGTTTTTATCATTGTAAAATCTCAACAGTACTTGCGATTATGAAATCGCGCTCGTTGTCGTTATTACATCCACGATTAATTTTTTCCATGTGCAAATTTTAAATCTAAATATTTAAATATCAACGTTGCAAAAGTCATCGCCAATTCAGCTTCACCGGAGAGATATTCCGCTGAACAACGAAGAAACTGACGCGACATTGTTGTCGAGCGGAACAGAAAAGATAGAAGCTTTTCAAAAGCTTCGTGAAATTTTAAAGACCTGCTTTATCTCTTGCTGTGAAAAAGGCTAAAGGAATCATTTATCAAGCGAATCGCTGAATCACTTCGCTTATACGCTTTCCCGTCACTCTGTTTTATCCTCTCTTCCTATCCCACCCCGCATTGTACTATTTTTTTCAACATTGACGCGCGATTCTCGATTCACTTTTTGCAGTAATGACATTTCGATACTCGCTGTTTTGCGGAACTACGATTATCGTTTTCGTGAGGACGTGTGTGTGTGTGTGTGTGTGAGAGAGAGAGGGAGGAAGAAAGAGAGAATAATGGAGGGCAGATCGTGAACATCGAGGGAGTGAAAATAGACAAGGGGACGCTCGGTCATTTCGGTTGATGTTGTCGTCGCGTTGTCGTCATCATTGTGTGGGTTGAACGAAAGAAGGGACACGGTGGGGTGAAAATATGCACACGGCATAGGCGCCATATGTCGCGCGGTCATTCATGTCCACGTATGCCCCACGTAACTTTTCCTACGTGTGTGCACACATGTGGACGTCCGCGTCGAGGGGTTCGAATGGAGCGCACCTTCAACTCGGTCTACGTAATGAACTTACATACGTACGTACATACGTATGTACCTATCTACCCACCTACTTATCTACCCACCTACCATCCGATCGGTTATAAGCGTGCGAGTCGTGGCGAAGCAGGGTTGCTTGTAAGGTAGGTATTAGGAGGGGCATCATTCGCACACGGTGCGCTTGCTATGACGTCCATTAAATCGGGAAAAATTGCCACCTCCGAACAAGGCAGGCGCCTTATTAAAACCGCCGGGTGCCGATAAGCAGGCACAAAACGTCCATTTGCGTCCGTCGCCGAGCTCTAATCACCAGCGGCTGATTGCCGCTTGAACAATTTTTAGGAATTCGTTTGCGCAATTTCCCTCACACGCATCCGGTGGGAGTGAATCTTCGCGTACATGAAGATACGGTTTTCGATGATGATAGATCTCGCGGGCTTGCAATTTTAAAGATGATGAAATATAAAAATTACAATCAACCTTTAGAAGATAATTATATAAATTAAAATATATCAGAAAAGAAATATAAACGCGTAAGGAAATTATAAATATAGGATTACAGCAATGGGATTATAGAAAAATATGAAACATGGAATTTGTTATATATAGAGAGAAATATAGAAAATATATTAATATATAGAATTGAGAAAATATAGAAAATATAGAGAAAACTAACACATACACACACACACACACACACACACACACACACACTGAGAGAAAAAACGTCTGAAAAGTAAAAAAAAATTTATTTGATGAGGTTACTAATAATTAGATTTAATTATAAATCTAAATTTTTTTATTTATATAGAATAAATAATTGTTTTTAGGAAAAGTTAAGATTTTAAGAAAATGTATATTTAAAAAATATTGTATATATTAGTACAAATAAATATATTATTAGTACTCACTAAATATAAATAAATATTTTTTATTTCTCAGTTATTTCTTCTCTCACATACAATATACAGAATAAAAAAACGCTAAATTATTTACCTAATTTCGAAGAAAATTATCTTTACAAATAAAATGAACATAGATTTCTTTAACTTCGTGATTGTTGGACAAAAAATGCTTATAAGTTAAAAATAATTTTGATAAAAAGTTAATAAAACTATAAAAAGATTATTTTCCGAAGATTTTTTAGTCGTTGAATTTCAGGTCAAAATTTTAAAATTCAAAATGACGAATCCAATATGACGGACTAAAGATTCAAAAAGTCCTACAATTCACATAAAAGATTGCATTGAATGTTTCTCGAAGCCGCTGTTTTCGAATTTAAAATTAAAATTTTTGATTGAAAAAATAGTAAATCCAATATGATGATGAAAATTTTAAAATAATTCAAGTCACTCAAAATTAATTTTTATGCAAATTGAACCATATCTTGAATTTTTTGCCCATCATATTGAATTTGCCATTTTGAATTCATGAATTTTTATTTTCCAATCAGTGTTTTTTCAAGAACCTTTATATTCCAATTTTTATGCAAATCAAACGCTTTTTAAATTTTCGATTCGCCACTTTGAATTTTAAAATTTTAATCTCAGATATGAATTCGGTTATCTTAAAAAACATAAAAATATATAATATCTTCGTTTTAATTACTCCAGTCTAAATAACTTTGTTTAAATGTACCGATATTTTCGTCAGGAGCACTGCTGGCAGTTTTATTTGTGCGGATATTTCCGTCCTTGACAGTCAAGAGATTAAACGAGGACTTCCTATTTTTCTTTTACTATTCAAATTTCCCAGGAGATTAATTTAATAGAAAAATGATAAATTTATCTTGCAACCAATCCAACAGAGAAACGTGAAGGTTGAAGTTTGGAGATCTGTAGAGCGAAAACCCGCGAGGGGATCGAGCTGCCCGAGTTTCGTTCGAAACGCGTACGAAGGAGTAAGATGTAACGCGCACGATATACGGAAGAGTGGTGGCTTTAATTGTTATGCATTGCCGTGCTGTCCGAACGAGACGCGTAGCGAGGAAAAAAGTGCGAAAGAGGGTCGGCCAGAGGGTGGGACCAGCTGCTGCGTAATAGCCGCTTCGGCCCCTGACGAAGCCCTCGCCAAACGCGCCGTTCTAAACGGAATTGAGTGCTCGCGGAGTCGGTTGATTTCGTTGCTGACCCGCAGTGTCAGGACGGCGTTTCTTCCACGGCACGAACCGGTGTGAATAGGAAAGTCCTCGAAGGAATCCACGATGCGTGACGGTCACCTGGCCCGAAGCAGCCAGATGATAGCAATAAGCGGCGAGAGGTCGTTCGCGCTGAATCGTCGCTCGCTGCGAGTTTCACGACATGAAATTCTTTTCGTATGAATTCGATATTAAAATTTCACCGAGAGAGAGAGAGGGAGAAAGAGGGGGAGAGAGAGAGAGAGAGAGAGAGAGAGAGAGAGAGAGAGAGAGAGAGAGAGAGAGAGAGAGAGAGAGTTCG
>NW_022639645.1:536894-563597 GCF_010583005.1 Odontomachus brunneus
CTTCCACGGCACGAACCGGTGTGAATAGGAAAGTCCTCGAAGGAATCCACGATGCGTGACGGTCACCTGGCCCGAAGCAGCCAGATGATAGCAATAAGCGGCGAGAGGTCGTTCGCGCTGAATCGTCGCTCGCTGCGAGTTTCACGACATGAAATTCTTTTCGTATGAATTCGATATTAAAATTTCACCGAGAGAGAGAGAGGGAGAAAGAGGGGGAGAGAGAGAGAGAGAGAGAGAGAGAGAGAGAGAGAGAGAGAGAGAGAGAGAGAAAGAGAGAGAGAGTTCGTACGGCGTATACACGTGCTTTCATACGTTGCATCAATTATAATTGTTACACACGAAGGGCATATTATACATGTTCTTTTTTTCATACATAAATTCTTCTAAATTTTATCCTGTTCTCTAGCAGCGCAGGAATAGACCGCGGTAAAATTTCACCGAGAGCTTTCACGTAGCACACAAGCGTTTATATGTTGTAACAATTATAATTGTCATACGGAAAGGATATTATAAATGTTCTTTATTTAAATTCTTTTCATTATTATCGTGCTTTTTAGTAGGCACAGATTGTACATTTGATTGGATTAACTAAATGTCTGGTGAAGTATGAAGAAAATTCTAGGGTTGAAGTTATTAGAATTCTGTTTAAGTTAACAAAATTTTGGTTAAGGAAATGCTGGAGTCGAAATATTTGTATAGAATACTGACTTCTTTTTGGCAAAGTTTACGTTGGCTAAAGAGAATTGCAAACGTTCTTACAAAAATACGTACAGAGAATTGCAAATATTATTACAAAAATACATGCAAGAATGAATCGGAGCATATTGCTCAATATATGACAAAAACGATAAAAAATTTCAGAGTTGACATCTCGAATGTAAAGTAGTTTGTCATACGCTACCAATTAAAGTAAATATTCACCTGAGACAAAGGATCAATATATACTTCTGTATACATATACTAAACGCGCGTGAATTTATTTCGTTCAAGAAATTTTCAAAGAACATTTCTATATTTTAAGAGCTTCGCTCTTTGTTTTCTAATACACGGAGAGAATTACATAGTAAAAATTAAAACTTTGTATAAAAATACATTAATATTTTGTTACAATTGACTATCCTTAAAAGAAATTCATGTCATATTTATATCTCAGAAACTGAGATATTTATTTCATAATTATATCTCAAAAACTGAGATGTACTATCAAAAATATGTTATGCTTCTAGCAAAATTTACTATGTTCTTTAACAACATAGACCTTACTGACAGTCTATTCTTGCACTACATTAAGAGAAAAATATTTAAGAAATAAAAACATTTATTCAATGAGTACTAATAAATTAATAAATATTTATTAATATAAAATATTTTTAAAGCAAGAAAAAATACATTTTTTTAAACGTTTAGTTTTTTTATGAAGACAATTGTTTATTCTATTTAAATAAAAAAATTTGAATTTAAGTATAAATATGTTAGTTCTCACAAACACGAATAAATATATTTTATTTTACGATATTTTTCTTAGTGTATATTAGAGAAACATAACATAAAAACATAGTAGTAAAATTGAAAAAAATTTATATTAAACAAAAGTATATAATATAGTGTGTATAAGTGTATATGTTCTCTTCATGTAAACTTCAGTTTCTAAAATGCAAGTAACGAATATGTGAAGCGCAGAGTGATAATAAATTAAGGCGGAATGTCGACGTGCTTCCCGGTTAGAAAATCCTATAATAATTTTTGCCATAAAATTCTCTCCGTGTACAAAGCACCACGTGTAAATTTAGTTTTACGAGTGCTTCATCCAACCAACTCTTTACCGCGACTAACGGAGCAGCACCGGCAAATTGCAACTGCTGCGTAATAGCGCCCTGGAACCGTTAATTATTTTTCCTAATTACTAATCATATCGCGCGAGCGATGTTACGTCTTTTCAGCAGACCCGCTGGAATGCGGATATATTTTCGGCTTATCGACGTGGCCGCACTATCGCCGTCCGACGATCAGAACGTGCCTTCCGCCCTTACAAAATGAAATTATCCCGGTCACGGCTTTCTTTTATGTTTCGAGGAAAAGAAATTGCATTTGCCTGTTCGCAATGCGGTTGAGTCGTAGAAAATAACAACGACGGCCACGGAATTCGCACGAGAACCATTTTCAGAAATGTGCAAATTGCCACGCGATAAAGCTCTTTCGTGGTTTCTCTCGTCTTTTTTGTACGTGCACTCAACGAATGTTATACCGAGTTATCATACTTGTATTACTTCTGCTGCATAACTTAGGGATTGTCCAATAATTGAGGATTATTATTAAAGTCATTATAGATGACAAAGTATCGCAAAGATGATGGCCATTTTGGCGCCACAAATACGCTGTATATTCTAATAGCGTCTTCAACTGAGTGGATTTTGTTCGCGATCCGATCAGGTTCAAGCATTATGAGTTCTGCGATTAACTATTAGAGACTTATGACGTCATTAATCTATCCCGAATTGATCAAAATCCGCTCAATTAAAAACGCTATAAACTTGTTTGATTTCTACGAAATTAGTAGTTTGTCATTCGCAATTTGTTCGCAATTAAATCAGTCACATCTTTTCTAAATAATGACTCACATTTCTATATAACATTGTATATGTATATCCGCATGCTTGGAACTATTAAAATGTTTTCTTTATATTCTCTTAATTTGAAAGAAAAACTAATATTACTGTTCCACACATGACGATCAGGTTATTAAAATTGCACCAAATGCGTACATGAGTTGCACCAAGTGTCCTCTATGTGTCAAATGCTGAAGCACTGAGTCTTACATATTGCAGTACTTTGTTATATCTGGTAACTTTAATTATTATCATTGCATTTAAATCAATATATAAATCCTTTTTTCTCAATTCTTAAACTTTGTTGTTTTTGAAATCCGCGAAAGCGAGACTTCTATTGTCGTCAAAAGTTCGTTGTTATACTGAGAAATCATTCAATGAAAAATTAACAAACGCTTATTTCCGATCAAAACACCAATGAATTTTTATATCTGATTAGGAAATATCGGTTTATAATTTTTTAATCTGTTTATTTGATGAAATACTATTATGATCAGGAATATCCGATTAAATTTAATCGGGTACGACAATTCATCAGTATTTTGATCAGAAATATCCGTTTAATTTTAATCCGTTTTAATTTTTTATCGGATAATTACTCTCAGTATATAAATGCAAGCTCACCGTTATAACTCTTCTATGAAAGAGAAAAATACTCGTTTGCTTATTTTAAGGCTTCTGGCCTCTCGCATTGTCTATCTCTTTTTAATGACGTCAAAAGCGAGAAAATACATGCTACAAATTCTTGCGAAATACGTTGAAATAAAAATGTATATCCATAAAATAATTTGCATAAATAATTTGCAATCGATTAAACAAATTTGTAAGATATTCCGTGCACTTCCCTTTTGCTCTAACAATCAATAATTTATTGTAAATTAATCTGAATAGAAATAGACGAAGAAATAGGTTAAGAAGATGAATTATATATCACGTTAATTTACGACAAATTATTGATTGTTAGAGCAAAAGGGGAGCGCACAGAATATCTTATAAATTTGTTTAATCGATTGTAAGTTATTTTATGGATATAAATTTTTATTTCAACGTATTTCGCAAGAATTTTTAGCATGCATTTTTTCGCTTCTGATATCATTAAAAAGAGATAGACAATGCGAGGGTCCAGGAGCCTTAAGAAACTCTCAACGGAACACGTTCTCTGTCGCTCAAACGAAATATATTTCGTATCGTATTCCTTCCACGAAAATAGCCAATGCAATAACGCACCTATACACACATGCGTGGCTTCGTTTTTTCAATGATAATTTATGCATGCCCGGTTGCGATTTCGGCAAAAAGGCATCAATCCGCCGGCCGTGCGGGCAATAAAAGAAAATTCCATCCGCAATGCGGTCGGCGACGACAACGACGGCGACGAGGAGGACGACGACGGGGCGGCGGGGCACCTGTGAAATTATGCCTGATGGATCGACGCGACTTTTTGAAACGGCGTACTTTAAAAGTCACGCGATCACAACATCGAGGTATTCGCGCTCTGAAAGGCCGTTGCGGTCAATTCCAGCCGGCCGGTATGTGCGACGACCGCCACCTCCAGAACTGATCTCATACCTTTATTCATGCCAGATTTGTAAGAAGCGAGCCGAGCAAAAAGAACAAAGACATATCGTCGAAGAAGCGTTTCGGCTGTTGAGAGAGCGTTGTTATGAAAAGAAGATATGGGGGTCTCTTTTCGTTCTCTTTGCGTCTCTTTTACGACGCGACGTTTCCAGGGAAGTCCCGAGCACCAGAGTGACCGTTCGATTTACGTAAACAGAAAAATTGCACCTCCCGCGATTACGCGCGGTTACCCGACTATTGTTACACAGCGTGATGCATTCGACAGACGGCAAACCGAAGCGAAGAAAGGCGACGTGTCTTCCTCCCTTTCGTTGTTTTAAAAGACGAGATGCGTATCTCTCTCTCTTTCGCTGCTTTAAGAAGATGGAGATACGCCTTTCTTTCGCGTCTTTTGAGGAGCTTTTAGTGCCACTCTTTTCTATTTAATCTCATGAATAAACTCATGAATTTTATTTCATGAATAAACTCGTTTCAAGTGACCGAAATTGTAACTTTTCAACAATATTAATGAAATGAAATTCGCAAATATCATAATATCTGATCGTTTTTATTTTAGAAATTATGAAATATTTTAAAAATAACGAGATGAAAGTTGCAAGATGCTCATTTAACGTCAACTCTCATTGTAAAAATAAAAGTATGAGCTTGAAATGTGCTTATTATTGTTTTATTGATAAATGATCATCATCTAATTTGAATTGGGAATATAGATAAATTATATTAAGACGAATAATAAATATAGAAATAAATATATAGAAATGTGACGTTATGAAGTTACGTTTCAGAATGGGCGCTACTTATTAATTATGTGTGTGACGTTACTATGTTTCTACTCATATATTGTGAATGTTCTCAAGGGAAGATCTAAATTTCTTTTCAGTTTGACAGTAAATTTAGATAGTAAATTTTAAGTTTGGTACTTTACTAAAATATCTTTAAAATTTTATTTTATTGTTACAACAGTTTTTTTAAACTTCTGTCTTATGCACAATTGTATCAAATTAGAAGAAATTAGAAAAAAATTGTTGTATTATAGAGATTATAAACATTAGTGCGTGATACAACTCTGCAATTAAATATCTCGGAAACAATACGGTATAGATTATTGAAATTTCCATTAAGCATTGTCGATTCGACTAACATTTGTATCGTGTATAAGTTATAGACTGATTTTACGCTCGGTCAAACGCTAGAATCCCTTGAAAGAACAATGCTGTAGAAGGGTTTAAATTTTCCTGCAAGGAAAATGTATGAAATCAGACTATCTTTATATTTTTTGGCCTGCTGAACTCGAATATAAAGTTTGAAATTATCCAAACATCCCGAGCAACTTTCTGGAAATGTAGTTTTTCTATAGAAATGCCTCGTTTTTAGCAAATATTTTTCAATGAACAATTAACAATTGTGAGCAAACTTTTTCATTTATTTCTTTATTGATATTTTTTAATTTAACGAATGATTCTTGATCACCTGATCTATTCTTGCAGCTTCGTGAATCATAGTGCAGAGAAAATAACGTACAATCAAAAGCAGCGTTTATATGCGGAGCTAGCAGTTAGCTAATGCTCATATTGTTATTCATGGTCAAACATAAACTTTTTCATTAGAAGAAAATAACTTTAAAATTTTTTGAGAGTATGTAACAGCAAAAAAGAAGTAGGTTTCGGTTGAGAGCTGCGAGTATATGTCAAGTGATCAAGAACTATCTGCTAAATTGACAAAAATATCAACAAAAGAATCAATAAAATGAATAAAAAAAGACTGTTTACAGTTGTCAGTCATTCATTAGAAAGTATTTACTGAAAAATTGCATTTTTACAAAGTTCTCCGGACTTGGAGTATTTTAAACTTTATATTCGAATTCAACAGCTCCAAAAATATGAAGATAGCCTGATTTCACGCGTTTCCATTACGGACAAATTTTGATCCACTCGTTTACCATTTGTCGAGCCTGACACCTCATTCGCACCTGACGCACGCTAAATGCCGAGGATCCAACGAGATTTTAAGCTCGATCGGGTTCGGATCGCAGGGTCGAAGCGCGCGTCGAGTGCAGTCCACGAGAACATGGACGTCGTCGGCGAAGCTGCTTTCGGTTGCCGGTAGCCGCAGTGCTGGCGCAGCGCCCTGACCTCAAAACACCGGCATGGATCGATAGAAAACTTCCTTCCTACGCTTTGCGCCACGTTCGTTCCGTGCAGACTTGACGGACTTCGCGGTAGGCCGACTAGAGGAGGAGGCGCAAGAAGATGAATATTGCACGGGGTAACTTGAGACGCGCTTGTTTAGCCAACGAAGATTAGTGGGATGGGGAAAGTACACTGGCGGGATGACGATCCGAGGAAGTCCACTGCCTTCCCGTAACATTATTAATCCTTAAATCGTACCTACGCCGGCGCGTCCGATCCATCAACGCGAACGATTCCATGTGCGCGCGCCCTCCGCGGCGAACAACATCAACGCGAAGACGAGAATTTAGAAAATGAAGAATAAATTCAGAAACGAGTTAATAAGTTACAAAGTAAAGCTCGATCTGCAATATGCTCTTTGCTTCCTGTTTCTTGTTCTCTGTTTTTTTTTTATTTAAGGTTTAAGCTTTGAATCAGAAAAAGATAAAGAGAAAGAAACAGGTAGCAAAGAATACATTGAAGATCAAGCTTAAAGGCAGTAAAGAACGAGAGAGGAGATATCTCGTTAAAGAGACGTATCATGCTTAAAAACTTACTGACAAAATATTGATTTCTTCCTGCAAAGTTTATATTCTATTGATTGCACAAAGTCACAAAGTACATGCAAAAAGAATTGAAGTATTGCTCAATATGTGAGGAAACGATACAACATTTCAAAACTAATATCTTGAAAGCAGTCAATATTAACGTAAATATTTGCCTCACACAAATGTTCTGTAGCTTTTACATACTCATGTTACATACTCATGTTACATACTCATGTTACATACTCATGTTAGCATTTTCCGCTTAAAAAAATCTCAGAGAACATTTCTATACCTTTACAGTGGAAGTTAGAAGTTAAAAATATACGAAAAATTGGCAGGTGAATTTTTGTATATGAATGATTAGGTTTTTCACTAAATACGTTAACAAAACACGTATTTTTACGTAAGATCTATATGTACAAGAAATATGTAAAAGGTACCGCAATTGTGTCAATATCTATGTCAATGTTATCTCACATGACGTTTTAACGATCGCCTTTATATTGTCGACACGTTTGGAGTTCATCATTCACTTTGGTATCCTTTTAAGGACTTTATTCATTTAAACCAAAAAATTTAAAAGTATACAAATATTTAACGTAACATTTATTGCAGTAAAACACATTCGTAGTTAAAGTTTCATGCGATTTGTCTGCATTATTCGCATTCATGGGAAATTTAATATTGAATATCTCGCAATTTTTCATGTATAACTTTATAGTAGTAGCAATAGAAATCATTATTTCAGTATAACTACGTAAAAAATGATACCATATAAATAAAAAAAACTTATTGTTATAAATGTTACATATTAAGAAACGCGGCATAGAAGAAAGAATAATATTCATTATATTGTTTTTGTGTAATGATCGATCTTAGACTAGACAATTTAGGCCGTTTTATGTCTTTTAATAGCATTTACTGAGAAGAAAATTTAGTATTTGTAAATATATATATATATATATATATATATATATATATATATATATATATAAGGAAATAATTACTATAAATTATGATAAAAACTATTTTTTTAAATTAAATTCTACTATAACGTTACTGATAATAACTTTATATGCATGTTATTAATACCATTTTTGTGTTAGAAAAATAAAAAGAATAATTAGGGCTGGAAATAACTATAATTATAATTAGATCAACCATTTTTTTTCTCAGTGCTGTACTGAGCGAAACGTGGCAAAATAGTATCATGAGACCAGTCTCAAATTAACGTTTATTATTTAAACAATGAAGTAATTTCGTCCGCGCCTGATAAATAATGAATTCAAGAATAACTCCCTTGATGCTCCGCTGAAAATACGCCCTTGTGCGTTCCAAAGACCATCACTTGGTGAATAAACTCTTTAAGAGTCTGTCTTTTCCTAGCTTCAGCTTGTTGTCCATTAAGCGTATATCGCATGATAGTATACAGGGATACAACCGTACCGTGCGAGTCATCCGGTTAATTAAGCTGATGAGACTTATTAATTATTCTAATAGAGCGTCACGGCTTTTTCCATCCTTTTATCAGTCGATTTGATCTCCGACGTACGGCGTCGATATTATTACGTACACGCGAAGCACCCAGCGCGACATTCGCTCTTTTGGGATGGCGGATCGGTACGTTCGCGGCAATCAACTTTCGACGCGAATCGATATTCATTCGGACAAGGTCGCGGAGTTTCCCTCAAGGATCATCGACCCCACTCGCGCTCTTTTCCTCTTGTTCCCGGCGCGTTTTCTCACGATCTTACGATCCTGCCGCGCTCGTTTGCCCGAGGAGAGCCTAAGCGCGCGGCAACCACGTGTTGGTTGGCTAAAGCGCGGAAATTTTCTCGTTCTTATGCTCTCGAAGACGCTCCACGACTGGTTGGGTCCCCGCTATTTAAACGCGCGCGTGTCGCTTCCTGTATGCGCTTTTTCGCGCTCGCGAGACGAAGGGGCCCGTGGTGGAGCGGGCTCTTGTCACCCGGAAGAAGAGAGGCGCACGGCGAAGATGCACGGCGCCAGCAACGCGCCCCAAGCCGTTTTATCGCGGTGCATAAGACAGATCGGGGTTATATGGCCTCAAGGATATGTTGCTCATGTGCTTTTTTTAGTATTTATCTTGAGAAAAATAGAAGGTACAAGAATCGCGAAAAATGGTCCTTTTAGAACATAAATATTTTCTTCTGAGTTTCATTAAAATAGGAATAATATTACATTTAAGAAAAAGAAAAAACTGATTTGATAATAGGCAAAATAAATTTTCGAGTCTCCCAACATTTCTCCATTGTGATTGAATAATTAAGTGATGTGTTACTAACTAGAATGAAAGTTCTTGTGTGATATACTGTTTCTGGTAATAAATACAATTTTCATTCATAAAATTATTGAAATAAAGCATATGGACAGATGAGGTAAAGTTGGCTCACAATTAGCGATACAGTTAGCAAGAGGGCTGTGGAGACCTCTCGCGGAGACTCTGGAACTACTAATCAGAATACGTATTTTATACGTGGCCTTCTTTACCCTACGCTACTGGACAACTAAACCCGGTATCAGGACAAGATGGCTATGTTGCTGCATGTTATTTTGGTTATTAAAGAACAAAATATATGATTAAAGTTATGGCGGACATTAACATAGAAAAAAGTTGTCTCGATTATGTCAATAATATAGAAAAAGCAATAATACAGATATAATAACACATGTTTTTACTTAAAAACAAATAAATGTAACGCATTATATTTAATATTTATTAAATAATTCTAGAATGTATAGAAATATTACACGAACATACGATATAAAATTATATTAATTAAATAATAATAATAAAAATATGAAATTACATATTAAATAAATATTTATTATATTAAATTAAATTAATTAAATAAATAAATTAAATTAATTTCATATTAATTAAATTAATATGAATTTAAATTAAATCTTTTCTATAATGATGGGGAAAATTAAGATATATCTCCTTGTTATCATTCCTACAATTTATGTTTCCATCTTTATCATCTATTTGTAATGTATTTATAATACACATACATATATATATATATATATATATATATATATATATATATATATAAATAATGTATTTATTAGAAACAGTATATCACATACTTGCAAGAAATTTCACTCTAGCTAGTAACACATCGCTTAAATCTATTTATCATCTTTTTTGGTAACAAAATTTCGACAAAATTGGATTTTCAAAGACATGTTTACCCGTTTGACAATAATTCAAGAATTTCTAATAATAAATAGAATGTCATAGGAAGAATAATCTGACATTTTAAACATAGAGCTGTTCCTTGTTTAAAAACTATCTAAACTTTTACTATATAAGAGATATCTAAACTAATGTATACTAGACCATTTTTATCCCTTTTCTTTTCAATGGTAACACGTTTTAAAAGTTGAACTATTACAGCCAGTTCAGCAATAGGAAACAAACCGTATGTATACAGATACGTCATTTACACGACAACTAGTACGCTGTTTTGTCTTAAACTAGCAACATTAGACTTTTACTTCTAGGAACTCTACTGCACACGGCGATGAGACCTTTGTTTACAAGATATCGATATCACACTCTGTGTTTTCTCACGTGAAACAGAGTCACCTGTCGGCGCGTAAGCCGCCGTTATTTTTCTAATTTTCAAGAAGCGTTCTTTTGTGTCTCTACCCGTGCAATGAAATCGATCATGTCCTGGTCCTACGAATAGGATAAATTAATCCACGTGAAAGGCTCGCCGATCGTGTTCGCGATTTCTCACATGAAGCGGAGTCGTCTGTCTGTGCGACTTCGATCCCTCCGTTACTTTTTTTTTCGTTTTTGAGAGCCACCCTTTTGTGTCTCCCTGTGCAACGAAATCGATCATATCCATCCGGTGAAAGAGATAAATTAATCCACATGGAAGACTCGCGCGGATCGCGTTCGCGGAGAACACTGAAGCGATCGCAGTTGGTTTGAGTAAATGTAGTGGGCAAAATTTTGATCAAACCATGATGAAACCACGAGATAAAATAGTATAAATATTATATTGGCTAACAAGTGATTGATCATGTGAAATTTCTTATGTGTTTCTTGTGTATTTTTTATGCGTAGAATTTGAAAATGGACACAGAATTTCTTCATCACCCACAGTTTTTTGTGACTAACCGAGAGATTTAATATATTATACCTTTCACACACATACACAATTCATAATTCTACATGTGTATATTGAGATATTATAGATATTAAGTATCTTCCATAAAAACTCACGCGCGTGCAAGTAAAAAAGGCTTACATGATATAATTATATAAAATTATAATTATACAGGAGCTGAGTAAATAACTATTGCTATTTTGAATATCTTTAAAGCAAAAAATAAAGACCAAAAAAAGGTTACCTTAAGATCTTCGAAGTTACTCCTCCCAAAAAAATCTACTATAAGAAGTTCTTTTTCTAAGTAGAATAGCTCCGAAAATCATTATATTTACTTATTTTTATTGTATTTGTATAACAACATTTCTTTTCCCGCGTGGACACATATAATTACATATGATTATATATACAACCATATGTAGAGATAAAATTCATATCTAATTATATATAATTATTTCTCCTCAGGAAGTTACTCCATTTACACAATGTGCCAGTTTATAAAAATTCATCAAGATTCATGAATTTTCTCCTTTTACACGATTTTTCCTCAATTAGGCACACAAGATATGAAAAACAACTGACATTCTTTGTTTTTAAAAGAAACATACCACAAGTCATATAGTATAAGTATAGCTAACTTCTACATTCTATGTTAGATAAACCATGTCCGTGCATAAAAAGAAAATCAATTTTCTTGAAACTTAAGGATCACATCACTGGCGAATTTTGGGTGATAGAAAAGATGTGTTCACATTTTTCAATTCAGCGTGACAGACACTGTATAGGTCACATCGTGCGACCCATGGTTTACTAAAAGAAAATTTTTGCAGTCCAATGTTTTCAGCGGCGGTTTCGATCGTGCTAAACTCGCGCCCACAGCGAGTATTATTCCCGTCGTCGGAGATGTTTTCGCATAAACACACTCTCGTGAAATACACGGACGATCGATATTTTTGTATGTCCGCGGACGCGACGGACGAGCAGCGACAACGACGAAATATGTTCGTTTTATTAAGGTGTGTGCATGTGGCCAAGAGGAGCTACGACTTCCTCCTGGTTTACGAGGTGTCGATACCGCGTCCCATGTAAACGCATATAAAGCGGGTTTACTTTGCCCACACGTACATGTATGGTCCTTACACGATCGAAGAGGCACGGACATCGTGGCAGAGACAGAGACAGAGAGAGAGAGAGAGAGAGAGAGAAAGCAGGATAGAGCGACGAAGACTTATCGCCCGCTTATTGCGCGTCGAGACTTTACGACACGAGCGCGCTGCAGCGCGATGGCGCTCGCAGATTTTTCGTCCCTTCGCCTATGTATCACTCGCCGCGATATTATTGGCCGACCGACTCGTCTCAATATCGCGCAGATCTTTCCTCAGCGGAAATTTGGATTAGAGATGTCTATTGTTGTCGTAAAAAAGAGGTACTTTTGTGATAACTAGGAGTTTCGGGGGTTTTCCAGTTTTGAGCTAGAAATTATTTGAAAATAAGGAGTCTATTCGTGTTTAACTTCTTCAGGGTTACAGAGATATGCGCAACTTTTTGACAGATATATGCAGTTTTTCTCTTTCAATTCAAGCGTTGTCAATAAATTTATAACGGACAATACTGTGAATAAATATTCTCCACAGAATTCCACAAGCGAAAGAAATATCTCGTTATATGATTGACAGATGTTATATTTATGTCACTTTAAAATTAAGCGACTTTCTTCCCACTTTACACGGAGAGAATACTATAATAAAAATTACTGTAGAATTTTGTAGCTATTGATTTACATTCCGCGATAATTTATTATTATTCTTTCATTTCACATACTTTTATTTATATTTAACTTTTAGAAAGAGAGGAACTGAATTTTATATATATTTTATGTTCTACATATTTTATTTTATATATATTTTATATATATTTTAGAAAGAAAGTGAAATGTGCTAAAAAATTTGCTATGAACTTAGCGAAATGTTTTACGTTCCTTAGCAAGATAGATCTCATTGATCGACTATTTTTGCACTATTAAAAACATAGCAAAATTAAACATAATTTACACAAGAAACTATAATATTCTCTTCTTGTTATGAATTTAACTCCGGTTAATATATTTACTACCAGTGTCACATGACGCACTAATTTTTCACGCCAAAAATCCAGCTTTACTAAAAATTTTCAATTCACTCAACACGTTTGCTACTAGCATCACATATGTGTGACATAATAATTTTTCTTTCTGCGCTCACATAAACGAACGAAGTCTGTTTATTTAACACAATTACATAAGAAAATACAAGATAATCTATGAGAAGTGTTAAAGTAAATCCTGATAACGAACGTGTTAAGTGTTAAGTAACGCTTAGTTACTATATGAATTGTTGGTAAGCGAAGTTGCATCTACATTTATCAAGTTGTATGCTTTCGAGATATTGAAATGTGTGAGACATTTTTTTAGGAAATGCACGATATAAATAAACGTGCAAATATTGATTTGGAATTGTGTATGTGAGTTGCAAAATAGTTCAGACACAATGAAATTGAGAGCTCATCAAATTTTGTCAAAATTAACAGTCATATTACTGACTTTCCGAATAATTCTACTATTAATTATTATTATTATTTATTAATATTAGTATTATTATGATTTATTATTACTTAATGTTCTTATGTATATAATTATATTATTATTAATACAATTATATTATTATTGCGTAAATATGTCGGGACAATGACCCAATTTTGACAGTTTGGTGAATCCTCAACTTCATTATGTCTGAACCGTATTATGTCTGTTCAGTAACCTGTTGTACGCTTGTGGAATTCTGGAGGATATTTATTTACAGTATTGTCCGTTATAAATTTATTGACAACGCTTGAATTGAAAGAGAAAAATTGCACATATCTGTCAAGAAGTTGCGCATATCTCTATAACCCTGAAGAAGTTAAACGCGAATAGACTCCTTATTTTCAAATAATTTTTAGCTCAAAACTAGATAAACTCCGAAACTCCTAGTTATCCTGTTTAATGCGCGTTACAACTTTAAAAAATCAATATGCTGATCGGAGGAGAATTTATCCGAGCGACACAGTGGATCCTCAAAATTCACGGTCAAACAGTCGAGCGAATTCCCCGCGTAAATGTCGTTTGTCTTCGGCTGAGGTTGCGATACGTAGTCGAGCAGACCCGTCGCCGTTGGCATTTTAACGAATTGTCAACGTGTACCCTTTTGCGTTCCTCGATCAGGGCTGCTCGCGGCCGTCATGAGGGTACGTTGGCATTTAAATGACGGGAGATGCCGAAACTAACGAAACAAGACGGCGAATCACCTCGAGCAGTTATTGCGGCGCATATTGCGGATTGCGCAGGTCTTAATATTAATCTCTTGCTTTGACCTTTCTTATTTCTTCCCCTAATATTCCTATTCATAGTTGTTCGTGCCGTTTATGTCTCTCTTTATATAAGAAAGAGGAGCATTCTTCGAATTTCCTCGTTTATCAACAATATCGTCATCGTTGCTTTTGAACAGTGTGAAATTTTCAACCCAGTGTTACACGATTCTTGAATTCTTTATTTCTATTTTTACACGTCCCGTCTACCTTTGTACGTGCGCCCCATCGCGCGATAATTAACGCAATTTTCGCTCCTCTCTCTTCTCCATTCCTTCCTGTCTCTCTTCCTTTTCCTTTTTCACCGTTTAATTTGACTACAAAGCATCTTGGCGCTTTGCAAATGTTTGCCGTTGCATAACGTCTGCTCGATGCGTGTGCCAACACTTTTCGTTTTCTTCCCTGTCCCGTTTCTTACGAAGTGGTATGATAATGAGGTGCTCGTGGGTGTACGCAGGATACACGCGCCTTTGAGGACCGGCACTACAACAATAAATAATTCCTCGCGCGGCAGGGTGAAGGATTTATGGGCGATTTGCGAATGATGTAGTTACATAAGCGTTACATGGCTATTACGAGGCAATTCTTACTTAATTTATCTGCAGTTTTAGTCTAACGTCGTTAGAGACACAGTGTTATTAACAGGTAAATATGTAAAAATCATACTCGAGTGATGAATATACACGGTATCGTGTTTATAGACACACACACAGCCCTGTATTAATAGTTGCCACTTGAAGCTTTCCTCATGTGTGTGTGAAGTACTCAGATCTTTATTCAGAATTATATTCAAGATTATCAGTCGAATTATATGATACATGTAAATTATATGAATTATTTGCCGATATACAATTCAACATATAATTGACATATGATGACATATGTGATGCTGGTAGTAAACGTGTAGAGTGAATTGGAAATGTTTAGTAAAGCTGAATTTGACATGAGAATTCGGTGTGTCACACATGTATGATGTTGGTAGCAAATATGTATGTTAATTTCTTCAAGGATAAATTTATTACAAAAAGAAAATATTATAGCTTTTTTTACGTAAATTGTTTTTACTTTTATTATGTTTTTAGTAGTACACTCACACACACACATATATATAGAAATAGACTATCAATAAGGTTTATCTACTTTGCTAAGAAATATAAATTTCACTAAAAACGTAACAAAATTTTTAACAGGACATTTTAGTCTGTAAAATATATGTATAAAACACATAGAATAATATATGTAAGAAATTAAAATATATAGAAAATAAAATATATATGAAATTCAGTTGAATTATGCGATATATGTGACATATCTGCGATCACGATACAACTGAAAAACTTTCATCTAATTTGAACACAAATCTGAGTATCTCACTTGAAACTAAGTTTCAAGTAATAACTATTAATACATAGTGGATGTTTTAGATAAAATGAAAGAATTACAGAACGTCGCAAGATGATAATGAAAAAGATTTTGGCGCGAATAGCGATATTTTCAGTTAATTGAGAAACTTATGGCAAGAGAGAATGTCAAGATTATATTTATCACGCACATTATACCGAATTATATATCAGACTTTGTCAATTAATGAAAGCAGAAATACAAAAAAGATAATATATAATCTAAAATAATATTATCTTCTCTTTCTTTTATACTTAATAATTACAATGTATTATTATAATTAATATAATTAATAGTTATTTGAATATGTTGTACTTGCTTGTATTTCATAAGTTCATATATCCGTAAATCTATATAAGTTCATTATAAATATCAAATTTACACGAAATATATTCTCTCTCTGAATCCCAGTAAACTAAGCACTTCAATTAAGAATGTTAAATTTAAACAAGAGTTCGATTAGTACACCATATCAAATCACCTTTCTCTTCGATAAAGCTTTATAGCATCCTTGTAAAGAATGAATTTTATCCTTGCAATTAAAGTTTTCCTAAAATTTCTATTGTATGAATGTATTTTCATATTGTTAACAAGATTATTGCCAAGTATATTTTAAAATTATCATTAACAGACTATTCTTAGTAACAAAATATTCTTAATGAAATATTCATATAATGTGATTGAAGATAATTATTCCATTATTCCAATTACTCAAACCATTATTCCGACTATTATTCAAAAAACGGAAAGTGAAGTAAATAATCTTAACGATAGAATAATTTTTATTTCGCGATTCAACGCGAATGCAACAGATTAAAATATACACGAGCTGCAATGACCGCAGTATCGATGAGATATCCCGAGTCGAAATTTTGATGCTACTTCGACGCTCTTAAGGATTTACGCCTACTTAGACGGTTTATAGTCTAGGTAAAAGCTATAATATTTTTTTTTATTAATACCCATTAACTTCTCTTTTGAACCTTAAACTCTATCTTGTCAAGATTTTGACGCTACTTTGACGCTCTTAAAAATAGTTTGAACCTACTTAAATAATCTACAACCTAAGTGAAACCTATTTTGACGATATTGACACTCATTTCCGAGTCGAAATTTTGACCCTATGTTGAACCTTGAATTCTATACCGCAGTAGGAGCTAAGATAGCAAAGTAGGTTTAATTCTAATGATATAATTTACTCCTACTTTGACCCTGATGATGTCTGAAATATATGCAACAAATAAAATGTATATTTTGTATGCTATTTGACGTTTCTGTTTTGTTATTTATTAAATTTTTTAAATATTTCTACAAAATATATATATTTTATGTAGGAGCTAAAGCTTCAATAGAGGTTCGCAACTGAACCCATTTTGCTTCCTAAGATCCTACTATTATACAAACTATTTTGACGCTAAAGAAAGCGAAAGCGGAAATTTCAGACATTATCAGGGTCAAAATAGGAGTAAATTATATCATTAGAATTACCTACTTTGCTATCTCAGCTTCTACTACGGTGTAGAATTCAAGGTTCAACATAGATTCAACAAGGTTCAAAATCTCGACTCGGGATACGTATTAGGTGGTAAACTTAGTTCCTGCGGTTTTTTTGTTTAAAAAACTCATTTATTTCGACATCAAAAGCAAAAAATACATTAATCGAAGTATTTTCTCTCGCTAGCTATACATTTTTCCCATTTCCAACGCGTAGATTCCGCGACGATAGAACGATTGGTCTTTTGATGCAATCCATTCGTCGATCCATTTTCGCACATCCTCGTAATTTCTGAAGTGTGTGTCCACCAAGCCGTGCTGCATCGACCGGAACAAGTAATAGTCCGAAGGAGCTAAGTCTGGTGAATATGCTGGGTGCGGGAGAACTTCCCACTCGAGCTGCATCAGTGTTTCTTTGACGGCTTTGGCAACGTGTGGTCGAGCGTTGTCGTGCAAAAGCATGACTTTACGTCGATTGCTGGCTACTGCTGGCCTTTTTTCCAACAATGCTTCATTCAGACGGTTTAATTGTGATTGATATCGATCCCCCGTGATACTTTCGTTCGGTCTAGCTCGTTCGGAGTAGCTCATAATAAACGACGCCGTGCATATCCCACCAAATGCAAAGCATTGCTTTGTGGCCATGAATATTTTTCTTTGGTGTGGATGTCGATGGTTGGCCAGGGTCTACCCATGATTTTCTTCGTTTAGGATTATCGAAGTATATCCATTTTTCATCGCCAGTCACTATGCGCCACAAAAAACTCTTCTTTTTCTGCCTGGCGAGCAGAGAAATAGAGATGTTTAAGCGATTCGCAATGGCATTTGCGGTTAATTCGTGTGGTACCCATTTTCCCTCCTTTTGAATTTTTCCCATTGCATGTAGACGTTTGGAAACAGCCATCGGAGTAACATTTAATGCTGCAGACAATTCTTGGAGCGTTTGAGTAGAGTTTTCGTCCAATAATGCCTGCAAATCGGTGTCTTCAAACTTTTTCGGTTGGCCTGAGCGTTCTTTATCATTGACATCAAAATCACCACTCTTAAATCGCTGAAACCATACTTGGCATGTTCTTTCCGACAAATTGTAATTGCCATAAGCTTCGAAAAGCAATTTATGAGCTGCAGCTGCAGTTTTTTTCAAGTCAAAGTAATGAAGCAGCACATGTCGAAAAAACAACTTATCACGTTCCATATTTAATCAAAAGGAAAAAATAGCACTGCTCGCTTAAATGAATCTCTTCGCACTGAATTTTATTGACAAATGTCTAACCTCTAAAATGCAGCCAGTTTCAGATGTCAAAATAAATTACACCTACAACTAACGTCATCTAACTGTGAGCCGCAGGAACTAAGTTTACCATCTAATACGTTACTCGTGACATTGCACGCCGCGAGATCACGATGAAGAGTAGGTCGTGCCAGGTTAATGTCGAGATGTCTAGGTCAAGGAGTGGTCACTGGTCTCGATCGCTCGTTTATCTCAACACTTGTGACCCACTTGGAACTATGTCGGTAACGTTAATCATTATCCTCAGTAGCAGGGAATATCGAGTGCTCTCCTAATTTGCTGTCCTCCCTTCCGCTTTCGTCAAGTGGAAAGTAAAGGTCGGCTCTCGACGGAGTTATCGTGCGACCGGAAGCGAATCGTCCGACCATGTCTGTCATGCAAGAGATCGAGAGAGCCGCGCGACTTCTCCTAAAGGATGCGAGAGGACGTCTCGCGACGGGGGCTTGCCGCGGCGGTCAACGCGATAACTTCATTTTCGCTCGCGTATAAAGTCAGGGAATGCACCAACGCACGGAGCGCTGCATTTGCATGGTCTCCTTTAACAAAATCAACCGCCCTCGCGTGCTAGCGAGCCGCATATGTTCTCGGAAGCGGACTACGGATGAACACGCTAATGCGGGTCCTGCAATTCTGGGAAAATATTTCTGTCTGTTACTACTAACCTTCCTGCATTTTCTAGGAATGCATATCTAGCCACGTGATAAGCCTCCGCGCCGCGATAAGTTTGCCATGCTTGCGCTATGCTATTAGAGAGGAGGGGGGATGTCGTGAACTTGTTATTTGTATCCATTAGAAAACGAACGGAATAAAACGGAGGGAGCTTGTGTTTCCGCAAAACTGAACACCTAGGAGATTGGTGTCAAAGCAATCTCGTCTCTCCATTTTATATTGCTGTTTACTAGACGACGTAGGGGAGACCGGGGCTAGATGTCCTATATTTTAGAATTTCGAAGTTGTAACTTTTAATTGCTGTGACTAAATGCATAAATATTATAGAGGCAATCTTCTTCTATGTATTAATGTCTGCCACGACTCTATTAACCGTACATTTTATTTTGCAATTATACATTGAGAAAAATCATTCGATAAAAAATTAACAAACGGATATTTCCGATCAAGATACCGATGAATTTTTGTATACTGAGAGAAGAATTTAGTAAATATTATCAAAATTTGGTTACTGTTACTAAATGATAGACGTAAATATAGCGGGTCAAAGCTATGGCAATACTTATTAATTAATTTAGTTCTGTAAAATAAATTATTTATTTGACAGAAGTAAAATTTATTTGCTTCCAGAATATATTTGGTAAATAAAACTTATTGATTAGTTGAGCAAAATAAGCGATTTTGTAATAGTTACAAAATTTTTGATAGGTTCAACCAACTATCTGTAATAATAGATATTGAAACGATGTAATAGCTGC
This sequence comes from Odontomachus brunneus, assembly GCF_010583005.1. Taxonomy (NCBI): domain Eukaryota; kingdom Metazoa; phylum Arthropoda; class Insecta; order Hymenoptera; family Formicidae; genus Odontomachus; species Odontomachus brunneus. The sequence continues at coordinate 556,934 of NW_022639645.1, forward strand.
AAATGAATGAATTTTTCGTTGCGCTGCAACAAAACATACTTATATTGGTAACAAAATAGAATTCGTACTTGCTGAATCTTTTATTACATGGGATATAACAATTTCATAACAATTATCAAATAACTGTTCATAACTGTAATATATTTCATATTAAATATTTAACATTAAGTAACTATTACTAAATTATTTAATTGATGTTACTGTGAATGCAATTACGTCATACTCCCGATCTATTAAATATTTGGTAATTATTATCATATTTAGTATTAGTTACTAAGGATTCAATGAATTTCTGTAACTAAATGCAGTTTGTTATAGTTACCAGTCTTTTCTCTCAGTGTATCCGATCAGGAAACATTCGATGAGAAACGTCGATTCATAATTTTTTCATCGGTTTATTTGATGAAATGCCATCGGAAATATCTGATTAAAACAAGAGTTCGATCTGTATGGTATAGCGTCAACTAAAATACGAACATGCAGAGCCATCTTGCCTTGGTATCGGATTCAATTGCCTAGTAGTGTACACAAAAAAAACGATTTGGTTGAATCAAATAAATACTTCTTTGGAATAGTCCAAACGAATTTTTTGATCGATCGAACAAAATTTTGTTTGATGCAACAAAAATATTTATTTGCGGCTTAGTTCTAAAGAAATATTTTTGTTGTGTCAACCAAATAATTTGTTTAAACTATTCCAAAGAAACGTTTATTTGATTCAATAAATCGTTCTCTCTGTGTAAAAAGGCCACGTACAAAATATGTATCCTGATTAGTAGTTCTAGAGATCTCCACAGCTCTTTTATCGGCCCTTAATTATAGGCCAACTTTATCTCGTCTATTCGTAAACTTTACTTCAATCCCTTTATGAATAAAAATTGTATTTGTTATCAGAAGCAGTATAATGTACGTTTGAAAGAAATTTTAAGTTTTATTCAATTCAAGGAAAAGTATTTATACTTTAAAAGGACTATTTCGTGATTTTGTACCTATTATTCCTCTCAAAATCACATGAGTAACATAGCCCTAGAGCCATATAGCCCCGCTCTCCCTTATTTAAACTTTAATTACGAAATTAAACAGAATTTTATTTTTTGTGTTTAACAAAGATCTTCCAAAGAGAATACTGGATTAGTTAGAATCAGAGAAATTGATTCGCGATAATTTAAATAAATAAGCAAACGAATGGACAGGAAGGAGTAGTGGGAAATTCACGGAGATCGTAAATTTACTTTCCTCGGGACTTCCGAGGAAGAGGCATCAAAGAGAATTCGCGACGATGCAAGAAAATTTATTTCCATTGAGTGCTTTTAATTCGCCGATCTTGCGGCGGATATACGCGCGCGCAAGGGGCTCTGCGACAGTTGATGCCGTTAATGATGCGCCGTTATTTGACGTTTACATGTGACCAAGGGTAAAAGATAAGGGAAGTGTAAAAGGGGAATGTGTGGCAGTTGCGACGATATGACTGGTCTCGATCGTCGGTGACGATTAGACGGTCGCGCATATAAAATGGCGCACGTTTAGCCGTCCAGCGTGTTATTATTACCGCTTATTATTTGTCATTCGCGCGTTAGACGGTGGACACACTCGAGTCGGACATCGCGAGGGGGCGGTTGCGTTCGATCGGGTTGTTTACACTGGGGAACGCTGCGTGACAGTTCCTCGCCGCGAGGAACTTTAATTATTGTTATTTCTGCAAAAACGTAGTCTCCTGTCGATCGATCAGAGACCTCATCGCCGTTCGTGTCGCGTCGTGCCATTAGATGACACCTAAGTTGAATATCCGGCGGCGCGTCGCGTATTTATCCGGAAACAGCTATATGTAAATTCTACTAATCAATTTGTAAAAATGTTGCGTCACTCGTTCAAAACAGTATAATCTTATTCTCAGAGGATATATACTCTTTCCCTTTTTATATATATAATTTCAAGAGTATTTTTCTAAAACCAAAGGGAAATATTTCAAACACAAAATATTCTTAAAGTTAGAGAAATTCCGCCTTTGTCTACAGTATAAATCTTGTTCTTATTTATCTAATCTGTGAAAAAATATTTTTCAAATAAGAAAATATACGTTTTCTTAAAACTTTAACTTTTCATAAAAATAGATATTTATTCTATTAAATAAAAGAACTTATAATAGATTTAAGTAAATATGTTATTAGTACCCACCGAATAAACATTTTTTATTTTTAAGATATTTTTGTTTTCAATGTATTATTTCAAATAAATTTTGATCATTTCTTTTGTATTTTTTTTCGTATTTCTACTTCTGCATGTTAAATATAAGTACCATATGATTATAAGAAATATGATCTTATCCTTATCGAGAATATCCTTTTATATACGACCTCAAAAAGATTCTAAAGCCAAAAGAAAAATATTCTCACAAAGCTTTAATTGCAAGACGCTATTTCCTGCAATCTTATATTCTAAGCAAAAATTCTTATCGCGAGATGTATGCAATCCTCTATAAATGTAAAGATTAATTCAATACAGTATATTTGCTATATAAACGTAATTAAAAGAATTGTCAAGTTTCCATTACAGATTGACTCACGTTGTGACAATCATGAAAATCTATCTGAGTACCTTTTGAAGTCCGCTGAGAGGATTTATAAACGAATTATATAAAAGAATTGTAAAGTTTTCATCATAGATTGACTCACGTCGTGACAATTATGAAAGTCTATTTGGGCACCTTTGAAACTCGCTTGTGAGGACTTACGATTGGCGACGGAATTCGCGACGGAACTTTAAGCGGGAGAAAGTATTCGAGAGATCATTGTGCACTTATGAATCCGCGTGTCGAATATTTCACGAGCTTCTTCTCGGCTTATCCTCGCCCGGGATGAAGATTTACGTCGGCGGGAGAGACGGAGGCACTGGAGGTTTTCCTCGCGCCGTTCGCGCGACTCCGATTTTACGACGACGGAAATTACGCAACGCTCACGGTGACTCATCGCCTGCGCGAAAATCGAAGAAGATCTCTCCGCTCGTGACGGTAGGTAGATAGTTCCTACAACGCGCGCGCGGTCGCGTCAGAATGCTCGCTCGTAGATTAAACAGCGCTAATGATCCGTATCGCGATCCCGTTAGGACTGACTCGCCTCCTCCGGTGCACCGGTCGTCTTCTGCTTCCGCTTCTAGCTTCACATGTGCGAACACCGTACGGCCGGGAGAGTCTTCGCCACGGGAAAGCGCTTCGTGGCTTGTTTCATACGGCCTCTGATAACCCACGCGGCTTCCATCCTTCGCGTTCTTGTCGGGAAGTTTCACTCTTCAATTGAGTCGATATCGTGGGAACTGGAACAGTCAATAATAATTTGCAGCTGGAAAATGGAGGATCTGCCGGGGACGATAGATCGGAAAAGTCAGCCGGGCATTAGAAATTGGAAAGAAATATTGAAGAGATGTACACTGAGAGAAATTATTCGATAAGAAATTAACAATATTTCCGATGAAAATACCAATGAATACTTGTATACGATCGGAAAACATCCGAAGAGAAATATCGGTTCATAATTTTTTCATCAGTTTATTTGATGAAATGTCATTATGGTCGGAAATATCTGATTAAATTTATTCGGATATTCTTATCGGATATAAAAAAATCGGTATTTTGATCAGAAATATCCGTTTGTTAATTTTTTATCGGATAATTTCTCTCAGTGTGAAAACTCTACAAATAACGTAATAATAATCGATAACGTAGAAATGATCGTTACTAACACAATCACGTTGTACTTTTCGTATTTCTTGTGCATATAGATCTTACGTAAATGTATAGATAAATGTATAGATATTATATATGCAAATTGTGTTGCATTGTTTTATCATGTTTAGTGGATCTAATCATGCACAAATGTAGAAATTTTTCTGCAAACTTTCCCGACATTTTTAAGCTTTTAAATTCAGATGTAAAGGTACAGCATATCCTTTGAAATTTTTCTAAGCGGAGCAAACTCGCATTCAATATATACAAGCTACAGATTTTTCACATCATTATTTTAAATTAACAGCATCTGACAGAATAATTTATGTTCAAAATGTCAACTTTGAAATTTTTTGTTGTTTTTATATATATTAAGCAATGCTTTAATTCAATGTCGCATGTATTCTTATTGTGTAAGAGCATTTATAATTATGTGCAAGCAATAAAACGTAAATTTTGCAGAAAAAAGATAGTATTCTGTTGGTAAAGATTTCGACTCCAACATCTCTCCTTAAGAGAATGTTCTAAAGATAATTGAAGAACGAATAGATTCAATGAAGCGATTAGAAATTCATGTTATAGGATAATTGGAATTGATTTTGTAATTGATTTTGTCGATATTGATGAAATGAATTTCAAGATAGAAAAAGTCAACTGGACATTGAAGCTTAAAAGAACGTCGAAGAAATATTGAAGTTTAAGAATGTTCCAAAAATAATCAAAAAACGAAAACACGCAATTGAAATATTGAGAACATTTTTTTATTTAATTATTAAACATTGGGATGCATCTTCTCAGCGATTTTTCTAATCTTTTGCAATTAATTTTATCGACGTTGATGAAGTCAATTTCGAATCATGAAAAAGACATCGAGTCAACACGCAGGTGTGTGCGCGCGCGTGAGCGTTACAAGTAAGGTATTACGATTCAGACTCGAATCTTGGCCAATTGAACATAACTCACTTGGAGCCGAGAACAATTGTATCGAGATATCGTAACGCCATATGCGTATGGGCGTAACATAGATCATTCTGAAAGGGCAATAAGAATGTATCGAGATCACCTCCTGCGCACTGAACTCACATTCGAGACATACTTTCGGTTTGGATGATGAATACGACAGATTTCGAATGTCGAGCGACGCGCGACCTTTTGTTTCGTTCTCTCTCTCTCTCTTTCTTTTCAGATCACGGAATAACATATCGTGACAGTGCTGAAAATATTGTTCTCAAGATACTAGGTAGACTTTCATGATTATCATGACGTGAAGCAATGACGCAAATTGTATACGCGATTTTCTTAATTAATGTTAAAACAGTCATTAAACTTACATCATATAATAATGTAATTTTTTGGTCGTACACTGAAAAAAAGATGTTTGGAAATTTATTTGTGGTATGTAGATTTTATATTCACAGAAAAATTAATTTTATTTCACAAAAATAAACTTTATATCTCACAAATTTCTAAATATTTTTTTTCTCAGTGTATGCAGCGACAGATTTATTAAAAGATATATTCATATTTCCACTTTATATTTTATATGATATATTGTTCAGAGCAAATTTGGATAATTCTTTTCATATTTCTTTGATATTTTTGTTACCCCATTCCATATCGTAAACATGAGTGCCACTTATATATAGTATGAATTAACTCACTGAAAAAAAAATTTTGTTGTCGAAACGAGAATTTGATACATCGGATTATTTGGCTGAAACAAGATCAACCAAATGTTTGGCAATCGCAATCCAAAAATTTGATTTCTCAATAATATACATATTTGACACAAGCAAAAACATAGTAATCCCAACTAACCAACGTGCACGTGCCAAATACTTAAGTTTTAAATACAAAAATAATTTTTGCAGTGCACAAGAGACGCGGCTTTTGCAGATCGATTAGTACAGTTACTGTCAAATTTTCGTACATTCGTCTATCTGAATAGTTGCAGTTGCACTGAAAATAGAATCTCGTTATTGAAACGAGGAATTTGGTCACCGAGCTATAATTTGGTTAAAATGGGATCAACAAAATGTTAGTCGCAACCAAAAAAATTTGGTTGCCACTGTGTATGCTTTGCTTTCTCATTAATACATTCTACTTGGAGTGTATGAAGTTGGCACCCCACTTTTTGAAATTTATAATTTTGAAAGTTGTTCCAGATTATTCTGACTTTGTACCACATTGTTCCAAAGTGATATTGCTTCATTCGAAACGGTTTTCGAATAAAACAAAAAAAAATGATTTTTTGAGCTGGCACCCCACTTTTCGAAAATCGAACATTCTGATACCGCAATAGATTGTTCTAGTTGTTCCAAACATTGTTCCAAAAGGACAAATCCGTAAGTTGAATTATAAGTCCAAAAAATGAAAAAAATGTTTTTGACCTGGCACCCCATTTTTTGAAAATAAAGCATTCCGATACCGATATAGATTGTTCTAGTTGTTCCAAACATTGTTCCAAAAGCACAAATCAATAAGTTTAATTATAAGCCCGAAAAATTAAAAAAAAGTTTTTTGACAAACAGTCTATCGGACCAAGAGTAAACTTATACTATCTTTCTTGTTCCAACCGAGATCTTTTTGTTCTGAGTTGTTCTAGGCTTAAGAATTATAGTTCTAGAGTATGAGACTCATAAGATCATTCGTTCTCCGAAAATTCGTAAAAAAATCGATTTGACAGTACTCGACGTCAAGAGTAAACACATGCTTCCTTTCTTGTTCCAACCGAGATCTTTTTGTTCTGAGTTGTGCTAGGCTTAAGAATTATAGTTTTAGAGTATGAGACTCGTAGCGTCATCCGTTCTCTGAAAATTCGAAAAAAAATCGATCATCTAAAAAATCTGAAAAAATTCTGGGATACTCTAGAGAGATTATATTTTATGTTCCAATAGTTACTTTAGTCATTTATTAACAATTTTTTGCAATAACAATTTAAATTTG
>NW_022639645.1:563607-563915 GCF_010583005.1 Odontomachus brunneus
CTGAATTGTGCTAGGCTTAAGAATTATAGTTTTAGAGTATGAGACTCGTAGCGTCATCCGTTCTCCGAAAATTCGTAAAAAAATCGATCATCTAAAAAATCTGAAAAAATTCTGGGATACTCTAGAGAGATTATATTTTATGTTCCAATAGTTACTTTAGTCATTTATTAACAATTTTTTGCGATAACAATTTGCCGAAATCGACAAAAAATGTAATTTCGTAAAAAAATTCATAACTTAACAACATATTAAAATTAACAAAAATATTTTCAGGTTTTTTTAGATGAAACTATTTTCTTAAAAAAAAA
>NW_022639645.1:563925-564275 GCF_010583005.1 Odontomachus brunneus
ATATACTGATTTAAAAAAGTATAATTATTTGGATGATTGAAAATAAGGATGATTGAAATATATTTCTGAAGTGACAAAAATTCAAGAAAAAGATTATTTCTTACAAAAATTAATATTTATTATAGGAAAATTGGCGGAAATAATTACAAAATGTCATGACAAAATAAAGTGAAATTGCTTCGTCGTTTAAGCCTAGTATAACTCAGTACAAAAAAATCTCGGTTGGAACAAGGAAGGAAGCATGTGTTTACTCTTGACGTCGAGTACTGTCAAATCGATTTTTTTACGAATTTTCGGAGAACGAATGATCTTATGAGTCTCATACTCTAGAACTATAATTCTTAAGCCTA